>NW_028280686.1:0-45055 GCF_059751315.1 Micrasema longulum | reverse complement strand
TACCCTTGATCAAAGAATCCGTTACTTTACAGAATTGTCACGTTTTACTTCTAATTATAGAACGGAATCTGCAACGAATGTATATTTAATTACCATTTTATTCACCTTAGCATACATAAAGGTTCGCATTATAGAAAACAGCATTGTTTTTTATTTTAATCCAACGGTTATACATAGGTACTCCTTTTTAATTATTGTCTAATTACAATTTACAATTATACAAATTTGAGTTATTATTTAAACGTAGTTATGCAGAAAGCAGCTAGTCCACAATGATTTATATTTTTATATTAGTGTTATCGGGTGCAGTATTGGTAGACACGGACTGGACGGACGGATGTAATTACCAGTTCCTTAGGGTATTATATCCAGTCCATGTCGACACAAATTTGGACAAACTCAAAACATTGTTGATAATTCCATCTGGTCCAAGAAGTATCAAAATTGAAAAATATTTTCACGCATTGCCTGGTATGTAGGTGAAATAATTCAATCATACGAATCTCACCCGCAACAATAAAGGTTTCAGCTCTTTAACTTCACAAACGTCAACAAATGGAAGAATCGAAGGAATATATATGTTTAAATATAGGCAGAATGGTGAATTTTACACAATGTGTAAGGTGGCCACTTAAACCAGCCAACGACAGGTCATATTCCATGTATATTCCCTTCTCTAAAAAGTTCTTTATCTCTGTTGTAATATGTTAATGTTACAACAGAGATAAAGAACCTCCTGTTGTCCCTCACCTGTTAATGCATTGCCCCCTTTTCAGCTTTCAAAGACAACAGCTGGAGGCGCGATGCAGAAGCTTGGGTGAAGATCTATGCGACATCCCATCGGTGGTAATAAAGAACTCACACGAGAGGTAGTATCATACATGGTCAATATAGTGCAGGCAATCGGTAAAATAAACCAAAGTAGGGAAGAAAATGCCGAACACTCCTCTAGTGGAACGGAAGGCCAGTTGACTACTGCCAACAGGACGGCTTCTCCTGAAGAGTTTTGAGTGATTTCCTCTCCACATAAGCAAATGCTGAGAAGTTCCTGATTGGCCCACATTAGTATATCCCTCCTGATCCCAACAGTTTAGATAAATTAAAAGAAATTTAATTGCAGAAAAATGCACTTTTGAAATATAAACCTTGTATATTATAAGCAAGGTAAATAATAAAGCAACTCCTGTATAAAAAAAAAATATTAAAAAAAAAAAAGGGTAATGTAACAATTACCTTCTGAAAATAGTTTTGATCACAAAAATTGCATTTTTCAATTTGCAGAAAACATCCACAGCAATCGAAAAATCTTACAGTATATGTAGATACTGATGGGAAGGTTTATGCCTCCAGAAATCTATTTTATAAACTTAAGTGGATAAGTACTTTTTTTTTAAATTTTATAAATCCATTAGTTTAAAAACATGTGGAATAAAAATATGTTTTAATACAGAATGTCACCTTATACATTTAAAGTTTGAATGAGGTATTATTCAATATTAGATATGACTCTTTTTAGAAAAGTGCACATGTTAGGTTTTGTGGTAAGCCAGACTTTAAAAAATCAACAAATAATTTTAAAGGTTATTTTAACAAATGAATTAAGTTACAATTAAGCACCCTAAAGTAAATGGAAAATAATATGTTCAATACATAATGACACAGCATACATCAGAGTTTTACTAGGGCTGGCTGTTTTCTTCAAAATGTACATCTTAAGTTGTGTGGTTAGCCAGACTTTACTAATCATTAAACCTGGTAAAATACAGAATTAAATTCTTTTTTGTAATATAAAAAAAGTAATGTATGCATTATTTATAATTTGTCAAAGTAAAAAACGTTTAACAGTTATGTAGATTTAATTTCAACTCTTTTCACAAAAGTGCTATTATCTCAGTTTCATCTTTCTGTGGCTGGCAGATTTCTGCATAAAAATGCAAATGTTTTGGATGAATACATATTTTGTGTAGCGGGGCGGGACGCGACACTCGCATTTTGAAGCGTGCCGTGCGTTCACAGCACTACTACATACGAGTACATGGGACTAAGTTTAAGGAAATAACATTTTTCAATAAATGTATATCGTACAGTGCGTCCGAATGTTCAATAATTTATGTGAGTGTGCCTGTCGGTAAATCAATTAAACATACTAGTTTCGCTTGTGAAAGCTGGCGGATTTGAACGATATTTAAAAAAAATTTCATTCATAAACCCTTACGGGTTACATACATTTAACGAAATATTTTTACTTTTCAAATTCACATTCTACTGTTAATAATAATATTTTTAACATCTTTTGTAAAGATTTCTTTTGTAAAGAGACTTTTGTTGAGTTTTGTCTGGTAATGATGTAATAACTTATATTTACATATAAGTTATTAATTTAAAAAATACTTGGTACACTTCCACTTATTTATTTTGACCAATTAGCGCTTTCACCCTCTAATGGGTATCTTCAGACTTCAGAGTGTACCAAGTATTTTTTAAATAAATAACTTACATGTAAATATAAGTTATAACATAATTACAATGGAACTCCATCAAGAATTGTAAATAAATAATTTAAATAAAATTTTGTCTGGTGGTTTATTGTATAATTTCAGTCCATAGTTTATTAGTCTGGATTGTCCTTTTCTCGTTTTAAAAGGTTGTATATGATATTTTTCTGATATTCTCATATTGTTTTCATGTTTACTACAGATTTTTTCAAGTTTTAATTCTTCGTCTACAATTACAATAATGGCTAATTTATGAATAAATTTTAAGGATTCTAGCTAAGAGTTCAGTTACATTAAATTGTTTACTTTGTTTAAAACGTTCTTTAGTTGCTGTTAGATAGGGTAGGTCATATACTAACTTTAATATTTTATTTTGCTGTCTTTGTAGTCTGTTTATGTTATTTTTATTTCCTATAAAAACTTTTGTTACGCACACATAAGCAAAGATTGTCGAAGATTTGAATAGATTGTACAACGTTCTGTCTCGCTTACGAAATGCTCGTGTTTAGAGAGGGATTATAATATCGCGGCTATACTGACAGAATGGATTAAGTCAACACTATTTTATAATACTTCAAATATTTTTTAATATAGGTGCAATATGATTATATAAAATTTTATGCTTTGACTAGAATAAGGATTACTTTTCCAAAGCTTGAAAAACAATAATTATAATAAAAACCGTGGGAGAAATAATTCCTTGAAAGAATAAAAAAGCTTTAAATGTGATTATCTTGGAACTTGTTTTAATGACTTAATGCATTCTGTCAGTAAAGCCTAAATATAATGTCATAATAAATTATATATAACGGTTTAATGTTATTTATTTTAATGCAATTCCAAGCGAAAAAAGCAAAAATTAAAAACGTTTGTTTTTTTACATGTGACAAATAATTGTAATCCTTCTAAACAACTTACTCTAAAAAATAAATCGAGACCTTAACAATGTTTTGATTAAAAATTGATTACGGTATAAAAATCCCAAAAACATAACCAATTTTTTCAATTTCCTCAAAACTTTTTAAATGTTGGTTGGCCTTCATTGCTTGGAACGGCAGTTGGTCAAGGGAAGTTTATAATTTGCATTTTTTTATAAATAATACAGCACAGGTGTTTAAAAGAAAGAAAAAAAAACAGATTCTGGAGGTTTTAATAATTTAAAAAAAAATGTTTTCGTAAGTTTTTATTTATTTTAAACTAATAACATGCTAAGCCTCTATGTAGAGGCTTGTCAGCAGGCGGGAAAGTGGAATTATGGAAGGAGATTAATAAAAACTCCTTCCAACACCCAGACCAATTGAGAAAAAATCTTGATTTTTTTTCTTGCACCTGGCGGGAATCGAACCCGCGACGCCAGTTGGCCGTCTAAACTGCACTACGGCGCCTGTCTTTTCTTAATACTTTTATCATAGAGTTCATAACTCGTTCATAATCTGCCCGAAATTAAAATACAATGAAGTAAAGCTCTCGTATCTTTTATTTAAAAAATTGTAACGAAATGATCGAAAAACGATAAAATTGATCAACTGATACTGATATTATTTCATTGATCCCAAACTTTCAAAATTTTCCTTCTTTTAAAAAACACGCGCTATCCTGGATTCAAACTAAAGATATGAACTCTTTTTTTCTACGATGTATTTTGTTGCCCTTTAATAATAAGGAATATTTTTATGTTTTTTCATGTTTTTTATTTCCTTTTTTAATTACAATAAAAAAAAACTTCAGAATCTTTTACACAATATTTTCTTTTCTCTTTATGTTACGCAAAAATATTGAAACGTCTATCTATTAAAGGAGCAAAAATTCATAAACATTTCTTGTATAACCACGAACAGGCCATGCCTTTGTGGGATTTTTTAATTACTATTTTTACTCTTAATATGTATTTCATTTCTATGTAATTATCCTTTATTTTTCAATGCTCTGTTTTACCTCTTATGTATACAGTAAAAACAAAAAATAAAAATAAAAAAAATAAAAAAACGAATGAAATGCGATTAGAGAGTAGCCAGTTATACGAATGTCAAATTAAGGATTTTTTAGAATGGTCACAAAAGACACCACCAACGGCGTCACAAACTCGATTTCGATTTCGGAAAAAGGTGCCTTAAGTAATGGTTTGGAATACATACTCGTATTTAGTGAAATATGAATGATTACCTCGGAATAACTTCCTGGCAGAGACAGTCTGATTACGTCATCCATCATGAGGAAGAAAGAAGATTGAATGAGCCATCTTTCACAAGTTAAGGGGAGCGATGGGATTCTATCATCGGCCAACCCTTATCCAGCCTACCGACTTAATAAACTTAATTCTCGATAAAATATCATATTGAGCCATTGACATACAATACATAGACATACCCTGTAGCGTAAAATGTTTTTAAAAGTAATGACACGAAAACGTACCCATAGTTACTATCACTGTTTATTTTTACTAGGGCTGCATTCAACGAGGATGCATGTACTACTAAAAATTGAAGGATACTTATTTTTGGTGCAAAAAAAAGATTGTATTTTAACGTTAACAATCAACATTCGTTTTTGGTGGATCCCAATCAGGTTGATTCCTTAAATTCCTTATAATTTACACCGATTAATTTCTTTTCACTGGATTTTTTGGAACGAAAAGATAATATTAACAAACGTTTATTATATTTAAAAACATATTCCTATCAGTGCATCAACTAAGAAGACTTGGCGTGTTTGAGGTTTAATAATATTTATATTTAAATATTAATTGTTTTAAGTTTTGTTCATCACTCAGTAACAAATATTTATCAATAAAAAGTTACATATTCCTTTTTACAATGTTTATCCGAAAGGTTTTTACACGTTTTCATGACAAAAGTAGGCATTTTTGTTTCGATTCTATACGTCACGCCTAGACGGCGGTCGAAGAACGACTAAATACACGATGGGAATAACTAAGCGTTTGGGCACGAGTAAAGTGTCATAATTTTTGAGGCCTCAGGGCATGTCTTTGAAAAAATATGTCAATGAATTGAGTGTATATTATATGTAGCCTCATCGAAATTAAACAAAGATTAAGCATTTTTCAGCTCTATATCTGGCATAGGTTCTCCTTTAACTGACCTGTTTATGATCTCATCAAACATTTATTTTTCCAATGAATGCAAAATAAGTTACAATTATAAAATTCGGAAAGTCAGCAGATGTAGAAAAAAAAAGTTAACTAGTCAAAACATTACAAGGTTAAATCATTTATATATTTTTTGTTTACTTGTATACGTGTCGCAATAAAGTGAGCCATGTTTTTATTTTTTACAGGGATTTGTAAGTAGATGTATGCTTTTGGTTTAAATGGATAAACTGGCAAGCCGAGATGTTATATTTTTCCTTTCAAACACCTTATCGCCAACTGAAACAAGTAAAAAAGGAAAGCGTTTCTTCACATCTGACAGTGAAAAAATAGGCAACCGAATTTAAGGGTATTTCTATTCGTAAGAGAAGTTTCAATGAACTAGATAAACATCGGATTGTGAGCAACACAATATTGGACAATTGGCGACTGACGAAGTAAAAGATAGTTGAAGAGGTCGTATGTATACAAAAAATAATAAAGTAACTAAATATTTTGATGAAATGTGATAAAACAAGATAGCTTTGAGCAAGGTTGGCGATGCATTAATTTGTTATACATAATCAAAAACAAATGCAAAAACGACCTTTCTTCGCAATATTTGGAGTGTTTTGTTCGTGAAAATCGTGCTTTTGTTTTGCCCTAATTTTAATTTTGTATGTAGAGCTACCACTACCTGTCAGAAACAAAACAGTAATCAATCTATTTGAAATCGTTAATATCATAAGGCTAATGAAAAACTCGAAAGCACCAGGAGCTGATCTAATCAGAATGGTTGATATTAAAAAACATATTGATATTCTAGGACCGATTGTAACGCATTTAATAAATAAAATTATATCTCAGGGCGAAATTCCATTGAAATTAAAATGCAGTATAATTAGACCAATATACAAAGGAGGTGATCATTCATTATTAGGAAATTATAGACCTATTAGTATTCTACCTGCTCTTGAAAAGATCTTTGAAAAATATGTATTATTAAAATTAACAAAATATCTCGAACTTTTTGGAATAATTGATATTAACCAACACGGTTTTCAAAAAAAGAAGAGTACTGAAACTCTTCTCCAAAGTTTTGCTAATTATGTTAATAATGAACTAAATAATAGAAAACATGTATTAATATTGTTTATTGATTTTTCTAAGGCTTTTGATACTATAGATCATTGTAAACTATTAAAATGTTTAAATATAATCGGAATAAGAGGACCATTACTTAACCTCTTCAAAAACTACCTAACTAATAGAACAATGTCCATAAGTATCGATAGTGCACAAAGCAGTAATAGAAATATCAAAGCAGGTGTCCCCCAGGGTTCCATATTAGGACCCATATTGTATATAATATATGTATCATTCATTAAAAATATTTTTTCACATGTTAAACACTTTGTTTATGCAGACGATACTGCTCTAGTTGTTTCGCATAGTGATATTAATAAATGTACTGAAATGTTGCAGGATGACTTTAATATTTTACAAATTTGGTGTCATGATGCGGGTCTTTTAATAAATGCCAAAAAAAGTCAATTAATGCATGTTAGATCACCACACGCCAAAACAAATATGTTACCTATTGTAAAAACTCATAATTTTGAATGCCTTCATAACTCTACCTTTGATAAAGCTTGCTTATGCGATAGATTAAAAATTGTGAATGAATATGTTTATTTAGGTTTAACTATTGATAACTTTTTAAAGTGGAATATTCATGTTATGAAAACATGCAAACGGTTAAGATCTGTAGTTAGTCAACTACACAAATTAAAGTTTTTAGTTCCTCTCTCCACACTAAGATTAGTATATTTGTCTCTGGGAGAATCTATAATAAGATACGGGATCACTGCTTGGGGACATTCTTGTTCAACAAACATTAAATATGTACAAAATGTTCAAAATGCACTTGTCAAATTGATTGCACCCAATTATGTATACAATCAGAGGAATAATACCCCATTTATGTATGATAAATTAAATGTTTTACCAGTTAAGGGTATTTTATGGAGCAAAATTATTATCCAACAGATGTTCAGCTCGATATATAAAAATAAATTAGAACACAGCTATCTAACAAGATTTACATCTGTTGATGGCCTAGTAGTACCAAAATTTAAAAATAAATATGGACAACGTACGTTGGATTATATTGTTCCAAAAGTATTTAATTTGTTGCCACTTGACATGAAAACATGTCATAGTAAAAATAAAATTAAGTTTCTATTACGTAAGTGGTTAGTAGATAAAACGTTCCTATATTGATTTATTATTTATGTAGTATTTATGTAATACATTTTTTAATTTTTTTAATATTCTTTACTTATTATTATTTTTTTACATAATATATACATTTTTTGAAAAAAAAAAAATTTATCCCTCATTAATTACATTTTTGTTATTTTCTTGGGTTAACCTTTTCTTTTCTTTTATTACTTTCTTATTTCATTTACAAATGTAAAATGTTAGATCTTAATTTTAATATGTACTTTTAATTTTATTACTATTTTTTTATATTTTTTTTCTGTAGATATGAATTGAAATTCTAGATTTACTTTACCTTGTTTAATTTATTTTCTTATCTTGTTTTGATTACATTTATGAGCACACACTATTTATATATGTGTCTATTATTTTTTTTTCTTTCTTATATTTAAAATATATTTAAGTAAATTACTATTCTTTAATTTTAATTGTATTATTTTACTCTATTTTCTTACTTAAAAAAAAATAAAAAAATCTTTAAACTATTTTTATGTTTATTATTTTATACGTATACAGTATTATGTCTGTACTCTTCTTATTTGATTATTAATTAAAACTAATGTCTGAGCACCCGATGACAAACTATTATTGAATAGTTTATCGGGACAAAATATATCTTAATACTTTGTTTTCTTTATAATGTATTATAATGTAATAATATGTATATTTTATTGAATAAAGACTCTAAAAAAAAAAAAAAAAATGCGGTTCAGCGAATGCCCCAATAAAGGCAAAGTCCATTAATTATGCTATGATGTTCTGCGAGTCTTTTTAAAAAATACAATCAAGTATCGTTTAAAAGTGGACAATACAATAGATACGACAATATTGTCTAGTCCCAGTTCCGCAAACAGCCTCGACCGCGCAGGACAGAACGCTGGCGCTGGGACAATACGAAAACTCGACCGTAGTTTACATGTGAGCGCTGCGAAAACAAATATACGACGACGTATATTACGAGCGAGTTTGCATTTTTTTTCACTTATTCCGTACCAAGATGTATTGGAATTGTTCAAGAACGAACTAAATAATAAACAGGATTTTTTTCTGCCTCCATTTTCGGCAAAAAATACGCAGGAGCGACGCGCACGCGTCGAGCAAATCAGTGTTGTCATAAAGTCCTGTCCGTGCGCGTCCACACGAGGTCAATTCGACCGCGCGCAGTATTGGTAGTAATCATGGTTTCGCGGAGATCTCAGTGACAATGTCTCGGAACAATATTGTATCCTACAAATTCCCGTTTACATGTGGACAATGGTTGAGTCCAGGGACAGAATAATATTGTATAGCCCACCTGTAAACGGCCTTTCAGGATTGTTTCAATTGATAAACTTAAAAAAGGTAAAACAATAATCGGGCAACCAAATATGTATTGTATAAAATATTGAGTTTTTCTACTGACATTTCTTTGTGGAGCTGCATTTTAATTATAATTTTAAAAAAACGTATATAATTTTATTCCACTTTTATTTGTATTGTATAAGTTTCTGGGGCAACTAAAGTGAAGAATATCGATAATAAATTGGAAAATAGAGTACAAATTGTTGGATTTCACTCTTAACAGTTTTAGCACCACACAAACCAAGACATATTTGATGTGTAATATGTAAGGCGCTATCTTAATGCACAGGGGGTTCCGGGTTCCATTCTCAGTGAGATTACAAAAATTAAATGTGATTTTCCTCAAGTCTGGGTATTCTGTACTGTAATTGAGTCCCTTTACATTATAAGACGGGTGCGAGTGAGTTGATTTGAGGTTAAATGTCAAAGATGGATTACAATTGAAGTTATTTATCAAGCAATTACACGCGAGTTACATCCTATTATTTTGTACAGAAGGAATTTTCAATAGCGAACACAGGCGGAGAGCTGATGGCCGGGCGACACGAAATGCCAAGATGAAATGTAATGTAATGAGTTCTTCTGACGCACGGCGTTTAATATCTTGTCCGAGCTGACGTTGCAGTGGGCTACGCGCTTGGACCTGTCAACCTCACGGCTTTGGTGCTGCCCTCCACAACCTTAATGTAACAGATGACCGATATACGCTGCATATTGAGTAACAATTCAGCGTCCTATGCACCATCGGGTGCAGACAGAAGTATGGTGACGATGAAAAGGGCTGAAACCTTTACTGGTATGGGTGAGATTCGTACGAATTATTTTATCTGCTAGACAACTGGAAATTTGAACTAATGTTGTGATACGAGTGGAGCATGATTCTGATATGTGTGTTTACGACACTACCACAGGACCACAGCGAGGTGGTTTAATGGACTGAAAATACATGTTTCAATAATAAATAATGCATACGTCGCCACCGAATTGTTAAATCAGCCAGTCAATTGGGCGGCTAGGCTGTTCATTAAATGCCGGCATTATTTAAAAAAAAATTAACACCACATATCCTTACCTCACCTAACTTCACATGGCAAAATTAATTTTAAAACTGAACAATTATTATTATTGTAATAAAATTAAAGAGACTAAGCAACGTTCAGCCCTTTCGTTAAACGTTGCTTTCAATATTTTGGCTAAGCGCCCGTTAGCCATTTAATTAAATACCAGCATTTAATGAACAGCCTAGCCGCCCAATTGGGTGCCTGTTTGACTTTTTGGTGGCGCCATACATATTTACTTTATCCAATGTTATTAGATGTCTAAGTTTCCTTTTTGTCTCTCAGATCAAGAACCCACTAGTCAAGTTTAATCGAGTTATGAACTTAAGGAATATTAGTATGAATTTAAGTGAAGACCCCACTAGAACTTGAGTTTCTCCAGATTGTCAGCCCAATGTCCAAAATAACTTAAACTGATATCGCTGCAAAAGTTCTGAATAGCAGTGAAGCGAGTTTCAAACTAAACCACTAAACAAATGGAACAAATACTGTTCACGTTGATTAATAATTCATTTTGTTTAACAGTAAAAGTTATTTTTAAACATCGTCAACAAAGCTACTCATTTGTTTAATTAGTGTTAATAAGATATTCCTAATAAATTTACTCTAAAGATAGAAATGTTCAATTACGGATAGTAATTGACCGAAACAAGGTTTTCAGCCGAAACTGAAGTCGAAACCGAATTTCAGCTTCAATTCTAGTTTTGGCTGAAACCGAAACGAAACTTATTTAAATAAGTTATTAAATAATAGTTAACTAGTCTAAGTCGCTTCAAAATACCGCGCTGCGTTTTTATTGTGAAATTTTAAGAGTTAAATAAATATTAAATGAAATAAATGTATTAAATTTAATGAGAATTCTTTTTTATTTTTAGCGCTTTTTATACTATTTTATTTTATTTATTTTGGTTCACAAACAATAAACAAAACATATGACATTGGTATAATAATCACTAATTGTTATTTTAGATATTGTTCATAAATTATATGTGAAAACAGCATGCACAAATAAAGGAAAAAAAAGTTTATAATAGATATTTTTTTAATTGGCTAGCTTAATTGAATTCTATAATTGTTACAAAAGTTATAACAATAAATTATTACTAACAAGTTATTACAAATTATTTGACCTAACTAACATAAGTGACTATGTGATTTTATAAATTGCGTTACAGTTTTCCCATAATTATTTAGTGTATCATTAAATATATCTATGTCAACATTACTTTCTACTTCAACATACGTGATGATGCATTAAAGTGCGCCATATTATTATTGAAGGTTGGAAGATAAAATGTTGTGTATGATCTCAATCGCCGACTGGGGACATTTAGGGGTACATTCTCTGAACAAAATGTAGAATCAACATTACAATGAATTATTTTATAAAGATATATCAAGTCTAAAATCTGTCTCCTAAATTCCAATTTATCTAGACCAAAATGTTCTGGGCGCTGATCATAAGACTGAAGGGCACTGCCCAGGTTACGTTTAAATGTTAGGATGCGAAGATTTTTTTTGCACAGATTTAATTAAATTAATATGAGTTATGTAATGTGGTGACTGGTGACCAGATTACAGATCCAATTTCCAAATTACTACGAACTAATGAATTGTATAAACAAATTATCGATGATACATATTTAAAAAGCTTACATATTCTGAATATAAATCCTAACATCTGTAGGGCTTTTTCTTTGATATTATCAAAATGTAAAGCGTGGGTCAAGAGTTATTCCTAGATCTCGAATCGTGTTAATTGAATGAATGCTCATATCGTTAATACTGTAAATGATATCTTTTTGGTTCGTTATTGTGTCATACATATAATTTATATGTAACAGTTGTTCAACACCGGCCTTCCTTACCAGCCGAAAGCTGAAATAAACTAAAGGTTCCAGGTCACGCGGCCGAGTCACGACTGTACGAGGCATAAGATGCACCACAAGTACAGCTAAACGTAACTCTTCACATTCCGACTGTAGGTTTTGTCTGAGCTGAGGAAGTCTTTTTTAATCAGCAATGTTTTGAGATTGTTCAATTCCTAATAAACAACCACTTTGAAAATGAGAACTTTGTTTTTAACCACTTTTTTTTTCTACCGATTGGTTTCAAAGCTACACAAGCTTCTTTATTTGGAGGTATAATTTACTAATAAACCTTATGCTATTTAATATAAACAGTGTTTACTAAATATTAAATCTAAACATATGGAGCTTATAAGTTGAATCGTTGATAAAGAAGCTTGTGTAGCTCTGAAATCGGTCGGTAGAAAAATATAACATAAGTGGTTGAAAACAGAGTTATTTTATATTTATTTTATTATAATGAACTAGCGGACCCGACAGACGTTGTCCTGTCCAAACGTTCCCTTGCCTGCTATTAGCTGGTTCAGCAAACGCTAAATCTCGAAAAATTAGAATTTTCGATAAAATATATACTAAGTGACATTTGACATTGAGATCCCATCGCCACCTAACAGATCTAATTGTGAATCAAAACCATCCAGGGACCCACTCAAACACACAAAAAAAAATAATTAAACATATTCTCGTCGAATGCAACCCTTGTAGATCGATGAATAAAACATTTGTGCTCGTAACTTTTTTTGAGATTAGATTTAAGATTTTAATATCTATGAACAGGCGTAGCGCAAAGTTCTACATTTCGCTTAAAACTGCACTTAAATCGGTTAAGCCGTTTAGGGGAAGTTCAGTGACATCACACGTACATAAGAATTATATACAAAAATATATAAAGAAAGAAGAAAAATTTAAAAGATTTTATTATGTATAATAATGAAATGATGGGAATTCCAAAGTAAATAAATATTGATGTTTAAATGGAGATAATTGTTTATGTTACGCGGAGTGCATTGGGTAACATTTACCATATCTCATTTTCTAAACAATTCTCCGTCTTTGTTGAGATCTACCTTATAATAGAATGCTCGCTACACAAGAAATAAAGCAATATGTTCACATATACGCGTGCGGTAAAAGTGGACACCAAAATATTGCAGAAATAATTTGCTTCCGGTTTTGTACAAGGGAGGATCGCCCTTTCCGTCTGGATTTTGTTGACTAACACTCGTTGTCTCCCGCACCTCGCTGCGTCCGCGAACTTGTCTCTTCGCGTCTTTTCTTGTAAATAAACCTCACTTTGAATCGCAAATAGAAAATATAAAATATAATGTATAAAAATACATGCGAATAACAAAATTCGTAAAGGTATGATTTCTCCAGACCTTACTATGTACAAAAAACAATTTGAATGGTATTGACGTGATTACCCAATATCTTATATCAAAAGAAGAAAATAAAAGAAAAAAGAGTCTTGATATGTGGTTATAGTGTTTCTGAAAATTGTAATTTATTTAGTTACTTACTTATTCAATCTTAAATATATTACATAATACCAATATAATAAATTTAAAGATGTCCGTGAAATGAATATAGCATGGCCTGAATTTGTTGCATCAGAGGGGGAAAACATTTTTGAGAAGGGGAAGATGGAAGTCTAGGCATTTACAGGGCTAATGATATGTCTTTAGCTAGTTTAAGTGTCAACTTTACACACTGTGTAATATTCACCATTCTGCCTATGTTTTAGCATCCCTATTTCCTCAACTCTTCGGCGGCCTTCGTGGTGTAGTGGTCAAGACGCTTGACTCACGCACGGAAGGTTTCGGGTTCGATTCCCGGTGAGAACACAAAAAATAATATGTGATTTTTCTCAAGCCTGGGTGCTCTGTGATGTAATTCACCAATGTAATTAGGCCTCCTGGCCTGTTGTGGCGCAAAAAAAAAACAACAAAAAAAAAAAAACAAAAAACTCTTCCTTGACTTTTGTAAAGTAAAAGAACTGAAATCTTTATCATGTGGGTGAGATTTGTCCGGAATTCCAATTACATAGAGAACATAATAGATTATTGTCTAATGAAAATTGTTAGGTACCAGGAGTATGTTTTGTTTGCAAAATGCTGCTTTTTTACTACACACAAAATTTTGAGCGCTTTAGAATATAAATAATACAAACGTTAAAAAATCGTTTATATCATACAGATACTAAAGATAAAAATATATAATGCTTCTACGCAGAATATTTTTTAGTACATTTAAGGAATTAAATATTATCTCCTCACATCTATTTCGGGAAATACGAGTAGGTGATGTTGATCTGTTTACTTATTGCGTTATATTATACTAACTTATATCTGTGGACTGTATTTAATTTTTTATCACAATGTTCATTTTATGCAAAGTAACATATAAGTGATTTATGTAAAATAATTAAGTTAATAGGTATAAGGTATATATTATTAGGCTTTATTTTTCTTAGATAAAACTTTAACTAATCTTAACACATCCATACATACAAATATTATAAATAATTTAACTACTTTCGTACCTGCGTAAAATCAATAAATTAAAATAAATATATGCCGACCATACAAATTTGTAGTACAAATATTATAATCTAACAATACAAACCATGATTCATGATTTTATTTAAGTGATTCAAGTATTCGTATGTGATTATTTTTTTTGTTTTTTTCATAAAATTACTCATTTATAAAGACCGATTCATAACTTTTTTTTGTTGCAAAGTAAGCACATATCGATTGTGGAAGGGCGAAGTTTACTAAGCGACATATAGAGCCAATAATGATTTTTCAATGAGCAAGTTCAGTGTTACGGGAAATTGGATATAAGAAAATGTTTTCGTACACACGGTTAACATTAGAGCGTTTAATTGCATGGCTAAGTTTCTGGAAGATGAACGGAAAAAACAATAAAAATGAACCACTTTAAATTATGTCACGAGTTCTTGTGAATCAACCAATGATAGTGTAATAGATTTTCAGTTTACGGGAACCTAATTCACCAATCAGCAAAACTCACCGTAGAGAACTTGCAAAATCACAGGCAGAGAAATTGAAATATTGCAAAACTTAACAAAATTATAGCGCTGATATTGATACGTAGGAATTTTTGCTTAATTAAATAGTCTATTAACAAAAACCACTAATCTTCCCATTAATAAAATACGTAATATATTGATGTTTTACTTAAATTATGTAGAAATCACATCAAAACAGAGATGCATATGAGATATTTTTATATCTTTAAAAAAAAAATACAAAAAACTTTGATCGGTTTTTTTGTAAAATTGCTTCATGTTGCTTAGTAAATGTTTCCTTTCTTACGTCGATATTCATATTTAGTTGAAAAATTATGCTATCCGAGTGACATAAGAACAAGCGCTGGGATAAACAAATGTCACCCAAAACATGTCGAAAATTTTATTGGCCGACGTTAGGAGAATCTCGACAAGAAAACATCTCAAAAACAATATTCACCGAACGAATCAGAATATTTTCCGAATAGAAAATTCTGGCAGCCAACGCATTCAAATGTAAGTTACTGACTACGACAAATAAACAAAAATACGCGTTATTTATAGTCCCCGTATTCCTCATAAATCAACACGGATGTATGTGTGTTTATTGGAAAGTGGTGATTGAGTGCATCGATTTTAAGATACAAAATTGCTTGAAGGTGGAATCTCGGATTCGTGGAAGGGGAGGGGGAGTTAGGGGGATATAAAACGGGAGTCACTGACCTGTGGAAGTGTAGGTACTGCAGGTCGGTGCACTCGTGAGGAGGGGGTGGGGAGACGAAGAATTTTCCCTCGGGAAAAACTAGAATGCACCGATAAACTACATCCGTCGCAATTCAGATGGAAAGCTTCGCTGGGTGGAAGGGAGATAGCGGTAGTTTCCTTCTGTCTTGAGAAGTCGGGAAAGTTTTGCCAATATAATCTGAAGTTACATTCTAAATATGACGCAACATATCCAATATTCGGGACTACACACTTTAATCAGCTGTTTTAAACATTTTATTGGTACATTTCCAAAACTTATACCATTGGTTTATCACATAAGATTACTTCACAGGTCAAAATTACGTATTTTCAGCGGTATTTATAATATAGACATTTGTTACCATAGAAAATTTCATTGCGCTGCAGCGTTAAGTCTCATAAATTTTCGTATTCCACATGGACCGACTAAACTTATTTTTTTGTTTCAATCATGACAGTTCTAATTACTCATTAAAATTTAAGTCACCCGCATGCAGCGGCTTGCTAATAAATACAGTGATATTTTTTATGCATTTTATACTTCGCCGTTTAAAGTCAATTCCTGTGTCCCGGAAGAGAATTAATAATTACGAATTTAATAAACGATTTATTTTTCACTATTGTGCTTATTGTATTATATTTATACAGTCATGTATTTGTATGTTTACTATTTGGGTAAACTTTGATGTGAAAGCCCTACGAGCGTTAATAAATAAACAAAAAAATTGTTTGATCAAAAAATGTTTCTTTTTACGATTCCTTGTCGTTTTTTCTGTACTTATCAAAGAACAGTGGGTAAATAAACTTTAAACAAATAAATAAATCATAGAATTACGAGTTATGAATAGGAGTAAATAAATTATTGTAAAACACGAAACGATTTAAAATTAAAATAAAGGTGGCTATAAACCAAAGAAGAAGAAAAAATAAAATAATTTCTAACAAATTAAAAATGACTAAATATGTTTTTTTTAAAGAATAGAAACGTATTTAAATACACTTCATTCGGTACAGTACAGTTCATTAAAACATTTTATACCTGTACAATTTTTACCCTCTGCTTTATGTGTGCACAACAATCAGTTTTCATATTAAGAGGAAAGACGGTCTGACTTTTCTTAAAACAAACGCATTCTCGTACTTTATTCTTGTTAAAAAACGGCTTAGTTTAATAGTCTACCAACAAAAACATATTTTTTTAAAAACACTGAACTTTCTTATTGGACAATGCGTCTAAAGCAGACATTAATCAGAGTTAAACCTTTAAGTTTCAACTCCCGACGTATGGATTTGTTGGTACGTTTAACTATCTACGAGATTCGAAACATGCGTTTCCAGCACCAATATCATATCATGTATGTGTAAATTTGAACATACAATCGTGCGAACTGAATAAATCTGTGTATCCACGCACTGTTTTCTTATCATTTATCCTGTTTGTTTATGCTGTGTATTTCCTGTCAAACGATGCATGAGAAAAAAACAATTAAACAATTTGTATTCTTATAAAAGGGGAATGATGATGACGATAAATGATCAGGATACTCACCATTAGGTGCGGAAAGGAACAAATATGATGATTACCATATTGATCAGGTGTTGCGGTGATTTCGTGATTAATTGTTCTCGTCAATTTCAGTCGAAGGTTGTACAAGAGCTATTACATTCGTGTCCTATCGGTTGTCTAGACGACGGGGCTTAACGACTCTTGGGACGATAAGATAAACACAACCGATAAAGTGGAATCATCAAATTGCATTCTGCGCCGTTTGAAGCTACAAAAATACTCATCAATAATGCAGAAATAAAAGCCTGACGCGAATCCTACCCGGCATTAAAGCATTGAGAATTTGCATTCATAGAGATAGGTACAATTGAAAGGGAAACGCAGTCTGACTTTATACGTTTATTTTATTCCGGATAACTGCTTTAGCGCCATTTTCGTGAAAATCACCTCAAGGGAGCTGTAAAATAACAAACATCCCAAGACGAGTTGAAGCTACAGAGCGCATAGACGGTTGAGATTCAGTTCCCCGTTTCCAATTACGTAAATTTTAATTTACATACAGAAGCTAGATTGCACCACGTCTTGCAGCTACAGAGCGATCAGACAGTTCGAAATCTAGCCTCCATGTATATTTTACAACAAACGTGACTGGTTTATTTTTAACAAATTTACAATAAATTCTAGATTACAAATGAATTTATTTTACCTAAATAACATTACAAATAATAAAATATTCAAGCCGTTATATTGGAACAAAGTATCAAACCAGGAACCCTTGAGCAATGCTTCGTCATTATTAAGGTATAATACTCTCTAACAGCAAGAGTATTTGCCTCTTAAACATAGTTTAACTGATGTAAAATATTTTATGTCGATCTCCAAAGTGATAATGTTCAGTTGCCTGACTGCCCTTCCAATCGGTATAACCAGAGGCAATTTTCATTAAATTGTTTACTATAGGAACTAGGACCATCCGAAAACCCTTACAAGCGCGTCTTCGGACGTACCTATGATAACTATTTTTGAAAAACGCAAAAGGTACCGACGCAGAATATTTCATTCGGCCACCTTTTCTTTCAGAAATAGGTTCAGTTTTTGGGATGCAGAAAACGGGACGACACAACGTCGATTTTGTCGATTTTAGTTAGGCATAATCAGTAGACGTGGAGTTGTCTTTTGAGAACAGTATCGGGGAGGCATATGTGAGAGAGTGACAGAAAAACAATGTTCAAATACTTATTCATCAAATTTGTCAGCTACAGCATATCCTCTTACGATAAATAAACATATTACAACCGATATGAAGAACATTTAAGAGAATGGGAAATAATTTCAGACATTCACAGGGCCTATGACCTATCATTAACTGTTTTAAGGGGCCACTTTACTTTGTAACATTCACCATTCTGCCATATTTCTTAAATTCTTCCATCTATTGATTTTTGCAGTAGTATAGAGAGATTCGTCTGACCGAATTATTTCAACCATCAGTCCATTCGAATCGTTAATGGTCTTTGTTTATGTGTGAGTTTTCTAACAAAGTACAATACAAGTTCTTGCAAATCAACCAGTCAACAACGGAACTACAGTGTTGTTATGTGTTGTGATAGATTTCCGGTTTCCGGGAAGCCAACTCACCAGTTAGAAAACTCGCCGACGACAACTAGTGACTAAGTAATTTCAAAATTACAAAACTTAAAAAATATATTATAATACGTTGCATACAAACATATCTTTTTTGGCATGGTTTGAGAGTCCATTAACAATTTTTTATTTTTAAAACCACTAAACTTCCTTATTGTTTCGCCTGTTAGCTGTTTGCAAAAGAATGTTCCAAAATTCGTTTAAAAATGCCTTTTTTTCTAAAATTGAATGTACCCGAAATAATGTTTGATTTCTATTATTATATTTATTTATTTTATTTATTTATTTATTTAGTATTTCACATTTTTAAATACACAGAGTTTATTTGTTTCAGGTCCCGACTAGCTAGGAAATTCCTGTGTTTAGGAAGGACCTTATTTTTTTCATGTGTTATTTTTTATTTTTTATTTCATTAAATGATGCTTAATAAATTCAAAGAATAATAATAACATTAGAAAAAATCAATATAAATATAAATTAGAAAACATGCAAGTAATAATAATAAAAATTGAATCATAAAAATAAATTAGAAAATATGCCATTAATAGTAAATCAATGAGACACAATTATTATAAATCATAAAACATACCGATAATAATAAAAATTGAACCACAAATACACATTATAAAATATAAAATTAGTAATTAAGAAATTAAACAAAAATATAAATTGGAAAACATACCGATAATAATAAAAATTGAAGCTTAAATACAAATTTGAAAATATATCGTTAGGAATTAAAAATTGAAGAACAAAAATAAATTAGAGAATATAACATTTATAATTTTAAAAAAAATAAGATACGGTTAAAATACTAGTATTAAAAAGAAAAAAAAACACATGTAAATGAATAAACATAGAAAGTAAAAATGAAATATACATAAAAACAATAAGAGATTTTTTTTCAATTAAATATAGTTCATTTTTATGTGCAAATATCACAAAATTAGAGATCCGAGTCACAATACCACATTTGTTCAACTTGTTTAAGAGTTGACATTACACTAAACATTTAAATAATATGTGGGTATATCGTGCGATCTAAATATTCGCTAAGACTCAAATAAACAAATATTGCGTTATGTATTTGAACACAAAATAATGTAATTTCTCTATAAATAAACCTCCCCTTAAACATCCGACTTTTTACAGAAACGGGTAAAAATAGACTCAGCTCAATATAGAATTCTTTATACCCTCCGATTTTACCAGGATGCCTTGTTTTCTTAGGAAAATTCTGTAATTTATTTAATTTTCAACAGTATTTAAATGAAAATAGATTAAGTAACTGTATTTAAACAGTGTGTTTTTAGATGAAAAGGAAAACATAATTAAAGAAATGAAAAAAAAACGAAAATAAACGTGATTTTGTTTTTAAAATGCCAGTACAAAAATATATCATCATTGACGTTTCTATTTCCCACTCAGTGGTGCAAAGGACACTGGATTGATAAACTTAAAGTGGCGTAGTTCGATTATATCTTAAATTAACCTAAGGTGATCAGTCCTACGCTTCAGGTGCTAGTCCAGGAACAATTAAATATTGCAGTTGAAAAAACCTTTTAAATAAAGATTTCACGCCCACCTGCCAGGAATCGTACCCAGGACCTCATAATGGTAGGCAAACGCACTAACCACTAAAAAACGTGTCGGAACTATCTCTACTCGATTTTCTTATTTAGGAGCTTTAGTTGAGAGCAGCCATCGAGTTTAAAACACTCTTCCAGGGTTCTGGTTCAATTTCACACACATAATTGTGTTTTTCATTCACCCAGACAACGGAAAACAAAAATACATATATAAGAAAAATTTTAACTTGTAATTTGATAAAAAATAGTTTTAATTTATTTTATATATATCAGACATTTTCTGATTTAATAATAAAACTCATTTGTACGTAAAACATTTAAGTTTGTGAGTGAAAATTCTTGTTGGAAATTCATCGTAATTTATTATAGAAAATAAAAGACGAGTGATTTTTTAATCCTTACCTCTGTTTTTGTATAAATACATTGAATTTCTTAATAAAATTACCAGTCTCGAAGATGTCGCGAAAGCGATGAAATCGGTCACTGGATATTTAAAACTTGTGGATTAAAGTATAACTCGTCTTTTATTTTCTATAATAAAACATTTGTACTAACTTACGAAAAATATTCGTTTTTTTAAAGGAATAACACGCTAAGCCTCTATTTTGAGGCTTGTCAGCAGGTGGGTTAGAGGGAATATGGAAGGAAGTAATCAAAAAAATACACCACAACACTCAGACCAATCGAGAAAAAAAAACTTTCATGGATTTTTTTCGTGCAACTGGCGGGAATCGAACCCTTAAAAACAAAAAAGGGAAGAATGTGCCCTAACTTTTTTAATTTTCTGAATTTTTCGAACCTCATTCTACACACATTTTCATAGTATTGTTACATTGATAACACTGTATCGAGAGAAATTTAGTAAATTTTTGGTGATAAAATATGTTATGCGAAGCCATTTTTTTACAATTATTGAGTAACCCGCACAGTGAACAAGTTTCTGGAGTTGGCGAGTTTCCAGGTTTAGTATAAGTTTCAGCAGAGTAAGGTTATGTCACATTGACAGAAGTGATAAACGGTAGGAATTTGAGGTACGTTTTTATGAGCTTAACTGACACTAAGTAGAAGAATTTGAAGCCATAAATCTAATTTTATTTGATATTTGAATTTGGCTGAGAGGGAGCTATTTTTAATCTGACAAGAGAATACTTCGAAAAAGTGACTTTATGATTTTAGCGTCAGTTAATTTGAATATCGGAGTATTTTCGTCGTATCTTGAGGCATTCATCATAATGCTTTGCTCTGGTACTGTTTCAAGTGTGGGTATTTAAGAAAAGCGAAGTAACTCAAAATACTGAAAAATGAATCAGAAAAGTGTGTACACTTGACACATTGATTCAAAAAATATTTATGTAGTGTCATAATGTGTGTTCACTCTACGAGTATAATATTATTAAAATAAGTGAAGAGTTGTTATTTATTTATTCTCTTTGAATTTGAAGGGTACAGATATTAAGTTTTCAAACCTCCTGGACATTAAAATAAACTTGTAAATTATATAAATGAACCTGCTTAACTTAAATAGCTCTACTATACTGTTCTTTCTATAATGGCTTTAATTAATATTACATAATCGCTTTATTTCTAGTATTAAATTGACATCCACCGTTTATCTGTATCTTGGAAAGTAGAGCCTTTATGTCATATTTTATTAAACAGAAATGTAGATAATTAATTAAATTTTGTTAATCTTAATAGAAATGTGTGTCATGTGAACTGCCGTCAGATGCCATTATTAATTTAAAACACATAAAAATTTACATCCATCTTTTAAATCCTGTACCTGTCATTTGTGAGGGGCAAAATCTAAAAACGTGATTACTACCTATTTATTTTGAATTACTTAAAAAACCTTAAGAAAATTCAATTGCGCATTTCGGAAATATTTTACATTCAATGTACGATGTGAGTAATAATAAATTAAAGGTATACGACGGTCAATTAATTATTTATCGGAAAACCGCCAAGAAATACAAGTACCATTGTCTTATTTATCGTCTTTGTGTGTCAGGGTCAAGGATATCGATGTCGTTGTGTTCGTTGTTGTATGTGGGAGTGTATTGCCAAAAATAATTCCCACTCGAGGAAATTAAATTTAAAATGCAATCTTATTGCTTTTTGTAACAAAGATCCGAGCATTATTAGTCAAATGAAATATCAGCTTCGTAAATAAGTATAAACTTTATTTTGTATTAATATCATTCAAATCACAATGAAACGATATAATAATAGGTATATATATTTAAATGACTCATTTCCTTTGATCGTTATAAAGACTGCTACACATCATCATCTCTATAGCAATCAAACCGACGTATTAACAAACAATGACATAAACGAAGACCTTACTATGTTGACTAAATGGACAAACACAAACTTCCTTACACTTAATGAAAAAAAATGCAATATTATCCATTTTGAATCTAGAAAAAAATGTCACAAAGTAGATGCTTACATAAATAATGAACGACTAACTGAAATTGAACATGTTAAATACTTAGGACTAACAATAGACAGACAATTGACATGGACAATTCATATCAACAATTTAATTAGCAAAGTGACGACGTTATCGAGTCTATTTTTTAAAATCAAAAACTTTGTTCCAATAAAGGAAAAAAAAATGTATGAAGCCTATGTAAAAACTAAAATATGTTATATGCAACTACTATGGGGAACAGGAAATCGAAATGACATAAAAAGACTACAAATACAGCAAAATAAAATATAAAAGTTAGTATATGACCTTCCCTATCTAACAGCAACTCAAGAACTTTTTGAACAAACTAAACAATTAAATGTAACTAAACTCTTTGAACTAGAATCCTTAAAATTTATTCATAAATTAGCTACTGATGTAATTGTAGACGAAGAATTAAAACTTTTAAAAAAAGGAGTAAACATGAACACAATACGAGAATATCAGAAAAATATCATAAACAATCTTTTAAAACGAGAAAAGGACGATCGAGACTAATAAACCACGGACTGAAATTATACAATAAACTACCAGACAAAACTAAACAAAAGACTCAGACAACCTTTCCAAAAAATGATAAAAATATTATTATTAACAGTAGAATGTGAATTTTAAAAGTGAAAATATTTTGTAAAATGTATGTAACCCGTAAGTGTTTATTAATGAAATTTAAATATAAAAAATCAGTGGCGCTACAGCCCGTTTTGGGCCCTGGCCTCTTCCAGAATTTGTCTCCATTCGTCCCTGCACCCCACGGCGCTTCTTCAGTTCGTCAGGCCAATCGCTCTTATGTCACTTTCCACATTATCCAGCCATCTTAATTTTGGTCTGCCTCTGCTTCGTCTGCCTTCCGGAGTGGTATAAATAATATTTTTTGGGGTACGGTTATCATTCATTCTGTGCACATGGCCCAACCATTGTAATCTTCTTATTTTGATAAATTGTGCAATGTTGGGTTCGCCATGCAGTGCCTCTAATTCATGATTAAACCGTCTCCTCCACACTCCGTTTTGGTTGACAGCACCAAATATCTTCCTTAATATTTTTCTTTCGAATACTAATACCATATGTTCATCTCTTTTGGTCATAACCCAGCATTCGGCACCATATGTAATGACCGGTTTGATGAGAGTTTTGTAAATAATGGTCTAAGTTTTTCTAGTGAGCAATTTGGATCCCAGATGTTTAAACAAGCCACAATAACATCTGTTTGCTACCGATAGCCGTGCACTAACCTCGGTACTATAATTGTTATCATTAGTAATTTCGGTACCTAAATATTTAAAGGAATTGACATTGTCTATGTGGAGTGACCCAACGTCAATTGCCTGCTGTACATAGTTTATTTGTGACTTTCTTGCAAACACATATTTAGTCTTAGATGTATTTATTTTAAGACCCATGTCATTTGCAGCCATTTCAAGCTTTAAGAAATCATATTTTAATCCCGAGACATTTCTGGAGATTAAGTCTAGGTCATCTGCATAGGCTAATATCTGGGTAATCTTTCTAAAAATAGTTAACTAGTGCTAATCATCTTTTGGTAATTCAATTAGTAATTTGATTATTTATTCTAACTCTATAAAACTCAAATTGCCCATTTTGATAACTTTTGTTGAATATTTTTAATTATTTACTTTATAATCCCTGTGTCCGGGCGGATCAAGAATCCCGGACGAGTGCTTTCGACTGCTTTCGGCTGCTCTCATATAAAAATCCTGAATAAAAAAATCGAGTGGAGATAAGTCCGCCTAGTAGTGTAGTAGTTGGCGCGTTCGCCTATAATGCTTGATTTCCCGGATTCGATTCCTGGGAAGGTCGACACGAAATATTAATTAAATATGTGGTTCTACACTGCAATATTTTATGTTCCTGGGTTGGCATCTTAAGAGTATGGGCTGATCAATTCATCTTAATGTGACAGAGTATCGACATGCGCAGTATTGAGTGTACTGATGCATAGCCCTATGCACCACCGGGTGCGTACAACGGTATGATGATGATGATGATGAACCTTTACTGTGCAGAAGGCACAACCTCAACCTATTATTGTTGGCTAATTTTATTGTATATTTTATAAGCAAATATATATCGTAAAAGTTCTCTAGGTGTTTAATAAACGAATTAAATAGAAATAACATAAGTATCCCCTATTTTTCTCCAAATACTATTTTTATTTTATTTTTTAATTTATTGAATAAAATAAGTATACATATTTGATAACAGGGAATCTATATAAAACTAGTAAACAGAAAATGAAAACGGAGTGTTCTCTGTTTAGGATAGTCTCCATCTAACATGGCTCGGCCTATTCTAAGTACCTAGCTTAGTAAAAAAAAAAAACTTTATAATATAAATTTCTTATAGCTTCCTATATCATATATTTTTGGGTTATTTTTTATGTAGTAATTTTATTTGGAAAGTATTATTTTAATTTTGTATATAATAACTAAATAAAATCAATCGTTAAAATGATAGCCTCATAAAATGTCACTAAGGTACATTTTTCATTAAACTTTTCTATCGATATTTTGAAATCATTTAATATATTTCTTAAATGCTTTGTTTTTTATGAGAAAATAAATTAAAATTAAATTAAAAACAAAATTAATTTATTAAAACACATTCTCTAAAAAGGACGCAAACCATGTTCTCAGTCAAGCAAGAAGTATTCACATGTTTTTCAACCTTTTTTTTTCTTTTTTACTCTCATTTAATTAAACCCTTATCTAAGGAGTGAGTTAATTAATTTATATTTAAAGATATTACGTGAAATGCATAAATGTATAATAATATATAAGAACATTAAATAAAATGATTTTAAGAAGCTTAACTTCGAAACAATATATTTTAACCTAATTATATATACGTCGATCATTATTCTTAGGTTTTTTTAAATTATCATTAGGCTTTTTAAAAAGCAAACTTATAACCTTGGCACGGGTAACCCCAGTGAGGTTGCATTATTTTTATTATTAATCATTGTTTATATTGTGAAAAAAAAAGAATAAATTAATAAAATAAATAATAATATAAGCACGTTAATTTAAAATATGTGCATAGTAAATAAAAATTTAACATGTAATGGCGCACGTCAAGTCTGATCCTTGCGAAGCTTAAAGGCGGACGTGCAAATCATAGACTACGCAAAGCCAAGCTTATCTCTATTATCACAATGCAGAATTAGTAGAATTCTTTTTTTGATGCTCTAACGTCATAATCTAACACTGATTATAATGAGGTTGTCATAAAATACATTTTTTAATGTTTTATGAATATCTTCCAGCTTTGAGAAAAGCTTTATTTTATCTTTATATTTATAATTCTTCTGTACGTGTGACGTCACTGAATTCCTCCTAAACGGCTATACAGATTTAGGTGCGGTTTTCAGCGAAATGTAGATCTTTGCGCTTCGCGTGTTCGTAAATATTAAAATCTTCAATCTTAGATGTAAAAAAGAAGTAAGGAGCATAAATATTTTAGTCATCGACCTACCAGGGTTCCATTCGACGAAAATCCATACACAAATAAATGGAAGCATGTTATTTTTTGTGTGTAAAAATGTTTGTTTTTTAATGTTTACAAACAGCGTTCGCTTTAAATGGATCCCAATTAGATTTTTTCCCTACACTTCATATAATTTCTTCCCATTTTTACTGGATTTTTGGTAATACTAAAATTATATTAACTGATATTCAATACATTTTTGAAAATTGCATTCATGAATAAAGTACACCCGTGTTGGTGAGAAAAACCGAGTTTAACATTTGCAACAAGAATTCTATAATTGAAAATGAATTATTTTATGTTTTGGAACTCAACTATAAACAAGTACCTAAGTACCTTCTTATCAATGAAAAGTCTTTTTCCAAGCCAATAGCAGGCAAGCCAACGTTCGGGCAGGACAACATCTGTCGGGTCCGCTAGTTTTGTATAAAAATATAACTTTTGACTATCAAACAAAAACGAATGACCATTTAATTAAAAAATGATGATAAACAACATTATCATATTTAAAATCAATTACAGTGTATATTTTAAATTCTCATGGTTTAGACTCTAAACTACGCTATGTTGTAAAACAACCTAAATTTTAGAAAATTCTTTTTTAACATATTTTTTAACGACGGCTGCTATATATATATTATTATGTTTTCATTCGAATTATATACGTATTACATGTACATTATTATCAATTTGATATTTATAATACATTACGCACGCTAAATAATCAAGTTTGTTTTTAATAAATGAAAACAATGTACTATTTTCATCTATTGCATTTATGGGCTGCAAATAATCATGAATGATTATCAGAAAGTATCATTCCGGACCACCATCGCGGCGGCATTTACAAGAAATTGGAACGCAAACATGTGAATATTATTTTCATTTAACTTTTTGTACATAATGTTATTTGTACATAGGCGGGCTTATTGCCAAATGGCAATTTCTTCCAACTAACCAATATTATTGTATAAAATATAGATGCACGACGTGTCAAGAAAATAAAAATAATCCTTGGTTAAATTGTGCGCTTACAATAAAATTGACCCACTTAGTAAACTAAGCATTCCTTTTATAGAACATCGTCAATGTGTTATCATGTACAATATAAAACCCTTTCAAAAATACGGTGTCCATTGTTAAGGGATATGTGTGTTTATAAAGTTCTAATTATGAATTATTATTAAAAAAAGCATCGAACGGCAGCGCCGGTATTTAAAATAAATAATTGTGAGCTGATTAAATGTCTCATTAGAGATGTATATACTCTAAGCTCATTACTATATTTTGTAAATTCTGATAATATTGTATGGAGTATTGATGGATTGGTCAAAAGCGTAAAAAAACACCAAGTACAATATAAACAGGGTTTCTTTGAAACGCAGTTTTTTTAAAACGGTGTAGACTTACACTTTTTTAGAACATTGTAGTTTTCCCGTTTTTTAAAAATGTGTTCTTCTTAAAAACAACTTCTTATGACACTGTTTCAGTTTAATTTGCTACTTCGTTGTGGAAACACCTTCAGTTTTTGGTGTTCTTTTACAGCGGTAATGACTTCGTGTTGTTTAAAATGTTGTTTTCTAGATACGGATAGACAAGGGCACGGGATTACGCGGGTGTGGGGTCGAGTGGAGACGGACCGGGGAGATTTTATACGTATATGTGTATGTACTTCTTCCTTGGGAGGTTATAAATATGAGTAGGCAGGTATTAAGGACAAAGATTTGAAATTATGGCGAAGTGCGGTACGGAGTGCGGCGGGGCGTTTAGTTTTTCTTGAAATGTTTTTTTTATTATGTATTTACTTATGCGCCTGGGGTGCTATTCTAAACCGCTCCCAGGGCGCGAGAACGCAGTTTTTCTCGAGAATTTTGTATGTAAATACGCGAGATAATACGGCAGCGAGAACGTTTGGAATACCACCCCTGGTAATTAAGTTTTTGTTTTTTTTAAACGAAGTTATTTATTTCCTTGAAACTGTTTTAGGTGTTTCGGGGGGTAACTGTATTCGGTATTTCAGAAGTGTAACTGTTTTAAAACAGCAATTACATTTTTGATTTACCACCTCTTGTTTCATGAACTGTTGTGAGAAAATAAAAATAAAAGTTCCATGAATTATTAAATCAATGATAAAATTCATTCAAATAAACTACAAAGCGCACCCCGGGAATAATAGTGGCACAACTTAAAAAACGCATTTTTACAGGAGAGCAGTTACAAATTATAAACATATCCTCGCTATCTGTAAACTAATATTCATTCACAAAAACAAAATCACAACTTACAATTTACGTAAATTTGGGATTTGTGTCATTATTTATAACACGTCATACATATTTTATTTTACATTCCCAAAACGTTTTATGCAAAATACTCCTTCCTAAAGGAAAAAAATTCTTGTCCCTAGACAAGATTTTTTAATGTTTTTTCATGTAGACATCCGTCAATATTGTGACAGTAAATTATTAACAAAGAGCAAAAATATTAAACTTTATGTTATTTTTTGCAGTGACAACTCCGTCAATTTTTCTTTTCTGACCAGCAATTCGTTTGATAGAAAATTAAAAAAAAGCGTCATAAAAATAACTTACGAATCGCAGTTTATGTATACAGCAGTAAAGTTATTTGCTGACGTTGGCGTTGGGAAGGTGATGTGTGATTTTTTTATGCATACTATCCACTCGAAATCGGCATGGCCATAATATCATTTCATATTTATTTTGTTCGGACGTGCGTCAGAGTAGGCAAATTGGAATATAATGACGCAGAAACAAAAAAGACATTTTTTTAATGCATTCCATTATAAACGACATCCTGAAACTAAATTTGTATTAAAAAGATTTTACATTATATCTTTTTAAATCAATGTTTTATACACATGGTATCCAAATGTAGTTACAAATTACAAAATTTAGAACAGCTGTATCTTAAACAGTTACGCAATCCGAATCTCGCGACATTAATACAATTTCGTATATTATTTATTGAATACGCGCATATCTTCGTGGAATAACATGATAACATTTTTTAAAGAAACACTTATTTTTTTCACCACAACAGGCCAGGAGGCCCAATTAGAGTTGTGAATTAAAACACAGAACACCCTACCCAGGGTTTTCTTTTACAGGTGTAGTTATAACTTTATGGAAAGATCTGTGCTTTCCAAACCTATTAATTCTTTTTAATTCATTCCATGTCCACTTCCTAGTTGGAGCATATGGTGTCCACAAAGAACTATATAATTGTGATTGAAAATGAATTCAAGTGGTCTCATAACAAAGTGTACAATTTAATAAATGTTCAAATTTGACTGTTTAATCAAAACAGAACCCTGAAAATCATTAAAAATAAAATTGTGCAGAAATCGATCCGCTCTTTGGACCCCGATTACAATTACAATGGGAAGGTAACTGGGTTATCTTCAATTGTTTATAAAGAAAAGGCTATTTTTCTTTATGAAAATGTGTATATTTGTATCTTCGTCGGTAAACTGTAACTGAACATGTTTTGAAAAAAAATAATGCAAACTATAGTAGGGCCAATTTAATAGGTCACATTTGACACTTCATCAAAATTCAACAACATACCCTTGTAAGGGCGGTAATAAAATATTATTTATTTTTTCGAATTTAGAACTGCACAATTGCTTAACTTTTTTCAATTACGATTACATATTTATCGTAATAATGACAAAAGAAGGTAATTTTCCGATTTACTTTCACTAATAAACCATTCTAAACATAATAAAATTTTTCTGTTCTAAACGTCGTTTCAATGTTGCATCAGTGAACCCCTTTTTTTTTAAACACTAGGGATGTTACCCAGAAAAATCGAATGTTGATAATTTTGTTAAATGATGTACTTATCTTATTTTGTTCCTTAAATTTACGATAGAAAATAATAATGGGACAGGGATTCGACTTATGCTTTTTGAAATAAAATTACAGTACCTATAAGTACTTTTTCATAGTAAATTAATTCAATTCACAAATATTACATTTGAAGTCCGAATCGATTCATTCACTTTAATCGATGTTTATAAGCAGGTCACCTCACTATGAAGCTAAAACCGACAAATGTCAAATGTGACCGATTAAATTGGTCCTACTGTAGTACACACATTTTCGTACAGAAAATTCGATTTTACTTTAAAGACAAGATTCTGTTAGCTTTCCATTGTAATCAGATTAGTGTGTTTACACATTCTAGACATTAGTACTTTGTACCTTGTTATTAATTTGTTTTGAAACTTCACCTGTTTATTTTTTAAATGTTTTTTTAAGTACCGTTTACGTTCGTTTTAGAATATGTTCGAGTGAATACTGTGAACTCTTTTTGTAGCTTTAATGAATAAACTTTATTAACATTATTTTACGCGTGTGTTGTGCTATTGCGTCACAGTTTCATATAAATTAGAAGATAAAAAAACTCTTGCAGAAACTATAAAAATGTGCAAGTACTCGAACTAACCAGGCGTATTTGCTAACAACATTGATAAATAGCTGTCTGCAGTACAAAAAAAGTTTGAAATTTTTCCGCGTATTGCTTTTGAAGAAATAATATTAAATGATTATGATAAAATTATAAATAAACTTATTAATGAAACTTCTTGGTTTATTTTTACTTTTTATTATTTTGACTAACGAGCGCTTTCGCCTAAGCAGGCATCTTCAAGACTGGTGAATTGTTTACAACATTTACAGTTTTTATATTATTCTCAACATATTTTGGAGATAAGATCAAATAAGTAATTTAACAGGGGACAGAAACATAAATATTTACAACTAGTTTGCTGAACAGTTCATTTTTGGGAGTTTTTGGACCGAAATTGGAATTAAGCTTTTATTATTTAAAGGTGGGAAAAGAACACATGGCGAAATGCCAAAAAAAGTCAAACTTAACCAAGAAGTTTTCTTGATAAGTTTATTTATAATTTTATCATAATCATGAACTATGGAGTTTTATCAAGAAATATCAACAAACAACATCAAATAGTATTAAAATTTTCGAAAAAATAAAGCGTGCATTCTTAAAGAAAATGTGGTGAATGTGAAAAACTGCAATACACCAATCTTTCGTTGTACGTATATTTTTAAAAGCGCTTTTATTTCATACTATGATTTTGCTTTTTAACAATTCAAAAAAATGTATAATACCTAGGTAACTAAAAACCACTGCACTACCTTGAAATGACGGTTGTGTAGATTGAGGATGTTGGCATTGATCTGGGGCGATAAATTACTAAGAAGACTTACATTTCTAGAAGACAAAGCAGCGGGGCCCAGGAAGAGATGATGCGTCTCCCATCTCCTCAAAAACTTGGAACTCAACATTTTGCTGATGAGAGTCCTCGTGTGGTTCAGTTGGCATAGCTGAGTGTCCCCTTCCGGCAGCAATTTGAAGCGAGGCCCCGGCGGGGGCGCGGGAGGCGGAGGCGACGAGCGTTCCTTGTCCCAGGGGGCGCGCCCCATCTATAAAATAAAATAAATAAAATATTATACAACTACGTTTGGTTTGTGTCGCGTATTTGAACCCGGGTAGCCGGGTAATGGTTCCTTAGCTTGTATCGCGGACACACATATCAGGGGCGGTATTCTGAATGCAAAAGCGCGCGTAGAAAACGCATTTTTAACGCCTATTAACGCACTAAATTCACGCTAACAGAGCGATCTCTTCGCGCGCAATTCCGTTCAGAATACCAGCCCTGACGTCCGAAAGTTTTACCCCATTGGTTGCTCCATATTTACTATGAAATAACGTTTACACGTGGACAATACAATATTGTTTTGTCCCAGGACTCGACCACCGTCCACGTATAAACAGCAATTTGTAGGACAAACAATTGTTCCGAGACATTACCACCGAGATAGAGAGGCAGGCTATCTCCGCGGAACAATGATTACCCCTGTCGAGCGTGTCGCTCCCGCACATTTTCTGCCAATAATGGAGGCAGAAAAAATCCTTTTTATTATTTGGTTCGTTCGTTCTTTAACAATTCCAATACATCTTGGTATTAAATTGTATTTTTCGTGAACTCGTACGTTATAAACACCGTCATCCATTCATTTTCACAGCGCTCATGTTTGAACTGCAGCAAAATTTTTGTATTGTCCCAGTATTCTATCCAGCGCGGTCGAGGCTGTTTACTGTTCACGGAGCTGGGGCAAGACAATATTGTCATATCTATTATATTGTCCATCTGTACACGGCCCTTAAAGGTTGTGGTCCCGTGACAAGTGTCACGGAGTCATGAATCAGAGGTTCGAGGTTCGAACCCCACAACCCGTTTTGTAGTAGTGAGTGAACTTGTTGAAAATAGCCACCTATGTTGAAATATCTGGGTTTATCAATATAAGTAATATTTTTAAAATACGTACATATTTAAATGTACTTTAATAAGTATATATGAGTGTGTTAGGTCCTGTCGAGAAACCAAGTAAACATATAATTTTTCATGTGTAAATATGCATATTTTAATGATTAACATGTAAACTTTTTGCTACCCATATATAATATACTTAATATTTGAATATATTAAAATTGCGTTATGTGCGTATACTGAAATGAAATAATTTCACGTTGTTATGAAGAAATAACCTTATTAAACGTACAATCTTAAGGCTTGTAAAGTAAGGAATTCCATAAAAAACGGTATGAAATAAAATATTTTAAATGAATATACTTTTTAAAACGACTACCGAAGGCGTAATTTCACGAAGTAAAATACCTCAAAATGTATGTAGCATCCGTTTATAGAACGCATGGAACTATTGCTTTCCCTAAATTTACCCAAATAATGTTAAATAGATTAATTATTACTCATAGTACCTAACATTTAGATTAGTATTAATAAATAAAATGATATTATTTTTGTTAATAATCCCGATAGAATGCAGATGAGTTTTACCAATCACCTTACAAAAACCCAAATATAACAATCTTAAATCTAAGGCTTAAATCAAAAGTACCTAACGGATTGAACTTGAAATCGGATCTTACAACAAAACAGAGAATATATTTGACAGAACTTAGAAAGGAATTGGAATCAAGAATCAATAAGGGAGAGGCAAATCTAACAATTAAATATATAAATTCCTTACCCAAAATCGTCTCAACTGTACCAAAAAACTAAACCAACAATTGGAACTTCAATGTATATACCAAAATTTAAGAGGAATGTGCACAAAGTTAACAGATTTCTCAAGAATTGCCCCTACTCTATTACAAGATATCCTAATCTTCACAGAAACCTGGCTATATCCGGACATCAACACGGCAGAACTCGGGTTATCTTCATACAATACTTACCGTTTGGACAGGAACAAGTCGACAAGCCCCAAAACAAGAGGAGGTGGTGTTTTAGTGTCAGTTAATAAGAAATATGTTTCTAGAAAACTTAAAACAATCTGCAAAAATGTCGAGCATATTTTCGTGTTAATTAGTTTAAACTGGTCAAAAATTGTATTGGGTTGCGTTTATATTCCACCATTATCTGATTTATCAGTGTATCAAAACCATACCGATGAAGTTGAGCGCTTGAAATTTTTATATCCTGATGCTAAATTCATACTCATGGGGGATTACAATCTTTCTAACATTCAGTGGGAGATATTAGATTCTGAATTTGGACAAATCCCAAACTGCAATGACTTGTCGGATCGAGAAAAAACTATTGTGGAAATGGCTTTTTTCCTTAACTTAAAACAATTGAATAATATAAGAAATTATCATAATCGTATTTTAGACTTAGTTTTTTGTAGTGATGTGTCTGTTTCTGTGCACAAGTCTATCGAAGAAATTGTTCCTCAGGATAAACATCACCCTATTATTGACATAAATATTGATTTGCATATACTGAAGAATCAGAACGATCCAACATCGAAATTTTTTCGTAATTTTAACAAGGCAAATTATGACAATATGTGTATTTTTTTTTCGGAAGTGAACTGGACATTTTTAAATGAAAATAATTTAGAAGATACCATTGTTAGCTTTTATAATATTTTAAATACTGCTATAGAATCTCATGTGCCAATCTCAAAAGTAAGAACATTATCATTCCCAATATGGTATGATAAAGATTTAATTAATTTAATATACATGAAGAAATCTGCACACAAAACTTACAAAGAATCCAGATCTTGGTCAGATTTTGATAGATTTAATATTTTAAGAAAAGACTGCAATAAAAAAAATACAATTTGTTACAACAATTACATAAAAACTATCGAGGATTCTTTAAAAAATAATGTTAAAAAAATTTTTGATTATTCAAAATCCCTCAAAAATGACAGTACAAATTTACCTAATTTTATGTATTATTCCGTAAAAACTGGTAGTAACTTAACAGATATAGTTAATCTATTTAGTGACTTCTTCAAGAGTGTCTATGATGATACAACTAATAATAATACCAACAATACTAACTATGTAACCAACTTAAGCAGTAATATAAATATACAATTATCTCATATTCAAATTGAGATGATTGACATAAGAAACAGTATTCAAAAACTAGTTTCTAAGTGTAGTTATGGTCCTGACAAAATACCTACAATACTGTTAAAAAAGTGTGTTGACTTCCTTGCATATCCCTTGTATATAATCTACAATAAGTCGCTATGTGAAGGACATTTCCCCCAGTATTGGAAGTCTGCTTTCTTAACACCTATACATAAAAGTGGGGATAAATGTGATGTCACAAATTATAGACCGATTTGTATACAATCTGCAATACCAAAGCTCTTCGAAAAAATAATTTTGCAAAAAATGTCTTCAATTGTCAATCAAATAATAATTCCAAATCAACACGGTTTTATGCCTTCAAAATCAACACTGACTAATCTTATTATATATGAAAATGTTATTATGAACTCTTTTAATTTACGTAAACAAGTGGATTCAGTGTATACAGATTTCTCTAAAGCGTTTGATAAGGTGAACCATAGAATCATGATCGATAAGTTATCCAAGTTGGGTTTCTGTGGATCGATTTTAAAATGGTTTCAGAGTTACCTAAGTGGTAGATCATTGGCAGTAAAAATTTGTGACACCACATCCAGTACCATTGAGGCGACTAGTGGAGTCCCGCAAGGATCCCATTTGGGTCCGATACTTTTTAACATTTTTATCAACGATATTGTTGACATATTTAATGGTGTCGAAGTTTTGTTGTTTGCTGACGACATGAAAATTTTTAGAGTAATTAACACTATTGATGATTGTATTACTATCCAACATAACTTAAATAAACTATTTTCGTGGTGCTCAACAAATAAACTCCAACTAAATGTAAAGAAATGCCAAATCATGAGATTTCACAGGACTAAGTTTCCAATAATGTTTAATTATTCTATTGGCAATTCTGAACTTGTATCCGTTTCCGAAATACGTGATTTAGGTGTTATTTTCGATACCAAATTATCATTTATTGGTCACATTAATAGCATTAGTAATAGATCTCTAAGAATGTTGGGTTTCATTATCAGAACCACTAAATATTTCAAAGATATTGGTGCACTTAAAATAATGTACACGTCACTTGTAAGAAGCATTTTGGAGTACAACTCTACAATCTGGGCTCCTCATTATTCTAGGCACCAATATTGTATTGAAAAGGTCCAAAATAAGTTTTTACGATTTATAAATTTTAAATTAGGTGTTAGTATTGAATTTTTAAATTATGATTTATTACTGTTTATTTTGAAATTATTAAGACTAAGTGACAGGAGAATTATAACTGATTTATTAAATTTATATAAAATAATCCATTCCATGTTTGACACCCCTGCACTTTTATCACTAATTAGTTTTAATGTACCAAAAAGGACAACTCGGCAAACCTACCAATACTGTGGCAACAATACTTCGACATCATATGGTAAAAATGCAGTCATCAATAGACTTCACTCTCTAGGCAATAAGTACCAGGACATTGGTGACTCATTTCACATGAAATTTATTACATATAGAACGGCTCTTCTTCTTTATTTTATTGGTAATAGTTCTAGGTAACTATTTGTTACTTTTGTTAAAAATTTGATTTAAACTTCTTTATTAGTGTTTTTTTTTCTTTTTTCGTTTCTTTTCTTAATTAATTTATAAGTAAAAAATATTTCTCTTTATCATTTTTTTTACATCATTATATACTTTTATACATAAACATATACTATTTACCTAAATATTAGTTTTCAATAATAATACATATAAAAATATTATATATATTTTTAATGTTATTCAAAATTTACTTCTTAGTTATTTTTTTAACCGGTTCAAAGTATCTCTAATACCAAATTATCTTTTTTTATCGATAATTCTATAACTGGTAATATTTTTTTCTTTTATATAGTTTATATTTCTTAGACTTTCTAAATGAATAATATTGTTTTAAATGCTATGTATTACTTATAACTATGTTTACATGTATGTATATTTAATTGTATTTGTAACTTATATGTAAAAGGCACTAAGTGCCGTTTATTTCAATAAAATAAAAAAATAAAATAAAAAATGCGTTCCGCTCGCGCATCCTTTCGTCAGCGCGGGCATGCGCGTACAGATGGTACTGCCCGATCTCGCATCGAACACAGGCAAAGAATGAAGGAACCAAATATAAATTTTGCTTTCAGTGCCATACTAAACTCGGGATCTGTACGCATGCGCCAACTGAAATTTTTACTAGGTGTGGAAGCAATATCTGCAGCACGATACATTATTTTTCGTACGACTTGAGACTGTATTTTTTAATCTAGTTTTGACTTTTGCCGCGCTGGACCGGTGCGGTGCGATCGTAGTATTTTGACACTAAACATATTAAATTCAAAATGAAATACAGAAGTCAATTAAAACATAACTACACTTAAAATGTTTGTTTGATATATAAAACAATTTAAAATATAATAAATTGATTTTTGAAATGGTTTTCCCGTTCAAATACTGACCAATTCTTTTTCGTACAAAAGCTGTATTTTTAACGAGATAATACCTATCGCGTTTATTTATTTAAACTCTTTTATTTAAATATGTATTTATTTTTTATTTATATTTTATTTTATAATAATACCACAAAATACTCAGTTGCTGTTTATATCTAGTGAAGTTGGTTGATTTTTTATAACAATTGATTACTATTCGTATTAACATATATAATAATAACGTTTAATCTTTCAGTTCATTTGTACACTGTATTTAGTTTTTCTTTGATTTCTAAAGAAATTATTGTGCACCAATTTCTAACATATTAATAGGGTATTATCATAAACTGGGATATGATTTTTAATGTATTGAGTATTTAAATAATATTTTTATAATGGCGAGCATTTTACTATAAACATCTGGAACTAATGTTTTAATTTATAATTTCCTATTTAAAGTTTGAAGAAAATATAACGGCCCGTAATCGGCCAAAAGGTTGATGAAGTCACACGTGACTTGTGGATTCTACGTTCACTCAAATTATATACGGAGATCGTCTGACGCGAGCGGCCTGTAGCTTTTAATTTGTTTTTTATAATTAAATTTCGTCTTTTCCTTTGATTTTTTATAAGTTTTCATTTATAAACTTTCATAATATTATGACTGACATTGGTTTTTACAAGGAAAATCCGATAACTTGCCCAAAATAGATATAATCATGATGGGTATTTTTTTCTCATCCAATACAAACTTTTTAAGTTTTGAGTATGGAAATTTAAAGGCCGCAAGGTAAGGAAATATACATAATGTTTTCTTCCAGAATCTATTGATTTAAATAATTGTGTTATTTGCATGTACTATAAATATATAATTTTGCGTACATTGACTACAAAAGGGAAGTAACGTGACTTTGACACAACGTAACTTATAAAATACCATTGCTTGTAAACATCTCTGTTGCGCAAGTGCGTGTTAATGCCTTTTTTATTAAATTTGATTAACTTATTAACATATCAGCTAGGAATAATTACGGAGACAATGCCATAGATTACATTCAAGTAAAATGGACGGGTGATATTCGTATAGTAAAAGGTAGAGTCACCCCAGAACATCAATTTTGTAATTACAATAAATTTCACAAATAATTAAGGTGGGTTTTCATATGGCAATTTTTTAGTAGTTTTATTTATTATTTATTTAGAAAACCAACAGTTCTACATATTTATGGTTTAAAAAATATTGCATAAACTCAGGATCAATAATAGGTTTCCACTTATTTAACTTAGTAACAAAAGTACTGAAATATAATACAAATATAAACAATAATCGACGTTCAAAGAATAAACTATTTTAGTATTATAAAGGCTGGGCCTTAAATGTATACCTAGTTTGAATTACCAAAAATGTAATAATTGCAGAACTTTCAAATGTTTTATTTATTTTTTCAGAAACTACGATAAATGGAAATTTTAATATTTAAGTTTTAAATATTATATTGTCTAAGCGAGTTCCACCAGCTTGTTGACATTGTTAAAGGCAGATTTTCAAATTCGTAAAAAACACGTCAAAAAGTTGCCTGTGGGATGGCATAATTTCCCGTACAATGTTTTGTTTTAACTGATTTATTGTTGTTGGATTGTCTTCATAGAATCTTGATTTTAAGTATCCCTAGAAAAAACAATCACACGGGCTGAGATCCGGGCTCCGTGAAGGCCACTCAATGTCTCCTCCTCGTGAAATGAGTTTCCCGGGGAACATCTCCTTCAAACGGTCAAAGATAGGTATCATTCGGCTTCAACTCTTGCATCAGTTAAATTTTATAGGCTTTTAGATGTCAACCGTGTAAAATTCTTCGTTAAGTGGTCCTATTGTTGTTTAAGGCTTGACTTCTCTTGCGAGTTGATTGTTGCGGATTTTCCCTAACTGGTTCACTAACATACTGAATAACTTCTGGTATCCTCGCCGACTTCGGGTGGCCTACATTCATTATCCTTACTGTTGAGCCGGTTGTCTTAAACATTTAGATTAATTCCCGAATAGACTTTCAGCTTAGTGCTTGACTATTGTCTCGTAAACCGAAGTGGGCCCGGTACATTCGTCTCAAAATCATCACAGAATAATTGTTTACGTAATATGCGCAAACACAAAACGCGCGCTGCTTTCCCGTGAATGGCTCCATGGCGACTAAACGTTCCACGAAATAGCGCATCTAACGTTAAGCTAGGGTTTCCTAGGACAGCGGTGCCCGTATCTTAACGGCCGTAGTGAACGGCGGTGCAGTGGACAGCCGTCGTAACGGTGACTAGAGAGTGGTTTCCTAGGAAAACGGTGTTAATAAATGCTATCAAAACCGTTTTCCTAGGAAACCACTCTCTAGTCACTGTTACGACGGCTGTCCACCGCATCACCGTTCACTACGACTGTTAAGATACGGGCACCGCTGTCCTAGGAAACCCTAGCTTTACCCCTCGCACCACGCCCGTCTTACGTATAATAAAAAAAAAGAACGAAACAAACCGCAAACACAGTTAAGCCCACCCTGTAGTACCTGTCAAGCTGAATAAATGCTAATTTCAGTGCTGATAGTATATTTGTAAAGTCTAAATTCTACATCATTAAATTTAGTATTGTGTACTGAACAAGACCTACGGAAAAAAGTATATTGTTTTTTTTTTAACATCTAGTTTCATACCGTTCCACCATTTTTTCATTATTAAGAATGGCCAAAAAAGCTTTAATTAGCGTCTTCACCGTAATGTTGATGCACATCGGAACTAAACATACTTGTATCTTATAACTAAAGACATTGTATGCGCGTTATTTAGTTAAAACGGTGTAAAACAATCGATTTCAACAAAAACAGCACGCCGGCTACACACATTTGTATGAACTGTAAGTCGGAATCGTAACGCGTGACGTCACAAGCCCATTCGCAAGGCCCGAATGGCGCCATTTAAAAATATATGTTTTTAAACCGCCCTGAAAAATAAACGCGTGGACATAAAAAATAAAAAATTGTACAATCACAATGGTAATTTTTTTGCAAAAAAAAAAAAAAGATGATACCCTATTTTTTCTCTAATTAAAAACCTACCACACGCCTCTGGTATGTAGGTACTTTAAATGCTTGTTTTTCTTTTCAAAATCATTTTTTTTTAAATTTTGCTTTCACAATTCTAATGTTCAAACTATTATTCATATTTTTTTATTTTTTTTAAAGAAATATTTGCGTTCTTATGATTTACCCAAATATTTAATTTTGAGGGCCATTTTCAACGAGTTGTAAATAACCCATTATTAGAAAATGGGAATCAAGTTGGGGTAGAGTGGGATTCGAACCACAGACATTTGGTCCGCGAGTCCGAGACACTAGCCACAGGACCACAACCCGATCTTTAAATCATATATTTTACTTTAATACTAAGTTTTTATATGAGAATCAATGTGTTAAAGTTTGATCTAAATTATAAGACGCGTAATCTGCCGTTCGAAAAGTAATTATATTTTAGTTATATAAAACTTTTAGTATATTTTTCAACAGAAATACCTTAAAGAATGTTTGTTTCTATCTAATGCATGTTTACTGAATTTTTTAATTGATCAATTTTGAAAAAAAAACAGCGTTCTAAATGTCTAAATCGTATGATTTCCTTACTTTTTATCAGACTATAGACATAATTATTCAGTTTGAAAATGGAATTTTAATTAATTTATCAACTTATAAACAAATTATTTTAACTTAATATATAATTAGCTGGCACTTAAATGTAATCGGTGGATTTTATTGAATCGCATATGGTTAAAATACGTCATTGCAAAAAAGATAAATGATTTTCAATCAAAGAGCGATATCACGAAACGAGAAATGTCAGTTTTAATTTTTCATCTCATTATACCTTTAAGCAGGGTTGCCACATTTAAAATAAAGTGTTTAAAAATTAAATTTTCAAAATATGTAATCGTTCATCGTTTAAAAGAAGGTCGGTTCTGTTCTCATATTTAAAACATACAATTATATAATATGTTTGAAAACTCCAATTAACTGTTCATTTTAAAATATTTACTCTTATATGGTAATTTTATTTATATTTTGACAAAGTAAAATCATAATTAGAAGGTTTTTTTTTTCATTTCTATTCATATTGTTTAAATCCAACGGTCATAATAAACTTGTGTGTGTACTCGTATTTATTTATTTATATACGGCATTTCTGCCATTTACATATATGTGGTATAAAGAGTGCTTAAAAATAAAAATATAAATAAAAAAAATCGAGTATGAAATATTAATATACTCGTACTGTACACATTATTAATTACTTGAAATACATATATATTTTAAAGAAATTATACAATAACAAAATACATTAATCAATCAAATTATAACTATTCCAACCCAATCTTCTGAAGATGATTTGCTCTTTTTGATAAAAATATGTTGGTCACTTTATTTTTTAAGTTAGGCAGAGAGAAAAATAAATATTATCTTAATATATATAATAAAATAAATATATCAATATCTGATGCATATTCATTCCCGGTATTCTGTAATCTAACAATAGGTGAGTTATATTGAGCTACCGTTCGAGAATTTTGACAATAAAATATTGTAGATGTTCTGCTTAATCTAGGTGGTACATAGAATGAAATCAATTTCAGTAGATCAGGGGTATCAAACATTGGTTTTATTATTTTATATAAAGTCATAAGATCGGTCGATGTTCTTCGTTCTTGCAATTTAGTTTAGTATGTAAGTCACAGATTTATATTTCTCCTAAAAATTACTCGTTTGCACTTTCATTTACACAAAAGTTGAGAATTTGGTAAAGATACAAAAAACAAGAACAAGGAGAATATCAAAAAATATATTTTTAAAAATATTTTTGTTCAAAGCAAAAACCACCTCCAAATTTCTTGTCGCAAAATACCTAATCATTAAATTTATTTAGACATTAATAACACGTTTTATTGCGAGCGCAGTGAGTCCCTTTTTCCATTTCGGTTCTAGTTTTTAAAATAAATATTTGACTTCACGTTTTTGCTATTATCATTTAAATATTTTTTATAACGCAGTATGAGATTTTTCTTTAACTCCTGCTATAAGAGATCACAAATATTCGTTAAATATAACTGACTTGCACTGTTATTAAATTTTTAATTAGTAAATTTTATAATTCATATTAACTATTTTTTTTTACTTTCAGTTTAAGGTCGAAATTTGATCTCTTAGGCAGATGTGCGGGAAATCAATGTACGACAGGGTTACGAATTATAAATCAGGCGAGAATGCTATCTGAGTCTATAACTGATAAGATTAAGAAAGCATCTCTGAGATGGTTTGGTCATGTAGAACGAAAGAATGGTAAAACAGATATAAATGGAGAAAATTGGCAGTAACGTAGGACAAGGACGACCAAGGAAGACGTGGCACAGCCAGATAAACCAAATTCTTAAGTCTGGCCTTGTAAAAATAAGACAAAACCGAAGGGCATGTATGACAAGAGAATGTGGAAGAAGCTAGAAATATATGCCAGGATAGACGTGTGTGGTTGCCCATCCTCTCTGCCTAACCCTACAGTGAAATGGTGTGATGATTGTAATAGCAGTAGCTTAGTTGCACTAGTTCGTCGGTAGGTTTGATCTTATGTATATTTAAAAAAACAATATCTGCATACCAACATATTTTTACAGTGAAAATATTTGAATCAACACATACGTTAAAGTAATTTAGAATAATCTACGAAGACATATCTTTAGCACATGTCTCTCTTCTGCACGTATCAAATTATTACAATTTTTAATTAAGTCAATTAAGATTTAATCAAGCACCTCTACAAAAAGTTGCATTTTCGCACGGTGGCCATAATATGTTCTTAATTTATTTAAAGTAAAGTATAACAGATTCATTTTGGCTATCTGACAGCAATTAATCACATTTCGCAGCGACCCCTTCAAAAAGGCAACAGTAAGAAGTGAGAACGGTTGGACCACAATGCATAAGGAAATACCGCTTTCATATTTCGTTATTAGCAAAACACTATTTTGGTCGTGTCCAGTGCCACCGATTAGGTACTAGGTTCTAATAGACTGTTCGAGTAGAACGAAACTCGATCAAATGAATCACAAATATGACCTTGGATTTGATGAAATTGTCTACAATAGCGCATAATTTATCAATTAAATACGACACATTTATGTATAAATAAGCCTTTTTTAATTATAAATAATAAATTAATCATAGGTACATACTTGTATATGATTGATCGAGTATGAGGACACCGTCGAGAGATTGAATTTTTAAAGTAAGAATTACTAATATGGTAGCTTTTAAATAGATTGTAAAAGACACTAACTTTTAAACGGAGCAAACTAGAGTTACCGGCCATATTACGTGAGGAAATACATTTCCTTAATAATGTTGAAAAACATTGAAGGGAAAGGGGTATCGGCCAAAAAAAACTGTCGTGGGTGAGGAGTCTTCGCCTGTGAAAAGGACTAAATGCTGAAGATCTCAAGAGGAGTTAATTTGAGTGATGAAAGTGGTCGTCGACGCCTAAGCTCAAACAAGACGCAAAAAGAAGAAAAGACTAGGGGCAGTGATAGGCAACCCTTTTCTTCTTCTTCTTTTGCCGCTCCTACCAGAGGTTAGCGACCATCGTTCTGAATTAATCATGTTCCTGAGCCAGTCTAATCACGCTGCTGCATCCGGTACACTGAACTACTGTCTAAGATTTCTTAGCTATGATGCTCTTTTCTGTCCCATACCCCGCCTTCCCTCTATCTTTCCTTCCTCAATAAGTTGAAGAATGGCATACTTCTCACTGAGGAATATGTGACTAAAGTATGAGTTTTTTCATCTTTTGACAATGGTGAGTAATTCCCTCTCTTTTTGATAATGCTTAAAGCCACTGGAGACACAATCAGTCAATGAGATTCGAAGCATTCTTCTAAACAGCCAAAGTTCAAAGGCCTAAATTTCGTTTATCGTTGAGACTTTGAGAGTCCGACCCTTCACTTCATACAGCAACACTGGCAATTAATAAGCTTTTATTGCTCGCCATCTTGTGTTTAGTCTCAGATTTCGGTTGCCCAAGAGTTTCTGCATTTTATAGAAGGTTTATCTCGCAATCTCAATTCTAGTCTTTATTTCTTAATTCGGATTTCACTCATCATTTAGCCAGCATCCTAAATATTTAATACGGATAACCTGTTATATCTCACAACCGTCTATAGTGAGACGGATCTAAATGTCTTTCAGTTTGCTGGCCACCATAGCTATTGTTTTTAGAGCGTTTATTTTGAGTCCGAATTCCTTACTTATTAACCTTGTCGATAAGTTGCTGAAGGAGATCAGCAGGATCAGCGATAATGGAAGTATTATCAGCGTATCTTATATTATTGATAACTTTACAATTTATTTTAATTTCTATGTCAACATCTTGCAAGGCCTCCCTAATAACTAATTCGGATAATAAGTTTAAAAGCATTGGCGAAAGTATGCAACCCA
>NW_028280685.1:0-40443 GCF_059751315.1 Micrasema longulum | reverse complement strand
AATAAGTGTGCAAAAGATTGCGGCCATCTTAACTCCGTCTCGGAAGACATAACCTCTAAGCTGGCAGCTAATATCCGCGTCAGGCCCAAGCCGTAACAACCCATATGCAAGGGTTCCTTAGAGGTCAGAGTTGCGTTAAGCGGGGCAGAGTATCGAGTGCCAAGAAGGAACGTATGACCCACCTACGAAAAGATACGTACATTTAAACTGATGTTAGTAATAGGTGTTGTTCTGTGTCCAAGCGCGTGAAGAATACGGTTCTATGTGTTAAAAAGAACCAGAGCCCTCGACGAATGTACAAAATCTTAAGTCTGGTCGTGCCAAAAGCAGATACAACCAAGGGGTATGTGTGACAAAGAATGTGGAAGAAGCTAGACATGTATGTTAGGATAGACGCGTGTGACGGTCCATCCTCTCGGCCTACCCCGAGGGGAAATGTTCTTATTATTTTAATTTGAAGCGAGCAGCTTATAGGTGATATGAAATGTATGTTAACAAAATAGAAGGATAATTTCAGATTTAGGGCTGCATTTCAAGTTATTAAATAATGCTCTCGACAGTCCCGAACTTTTAAATTGTGTGAATTTTTATGTGAGGCGAGGACGAGACAAAATACTTCTTTTGCTGTTGATTTGCATAGTTCAAACTACGCCAAATAATCACCCTTTTGGCGGTTCTACTACCTAGTAAAAGAAGAAGTATAAAAATTGGAAAATTGTTTTCAAGCGTTGCCTAGTAGGTGAATCGGTTCAGCCGGATGAATCTCATCCGCATGATAAAGGTTTCAGCTCCTTTACTTCACAAAAGTCAACAGATGGAAGAGTTGAGGAAATGTGGGTGTTTAAACAAGGGCAGAATGATGAATGTTACACAGGGTGTAAAGTGGCCACCGAGTGGCCAAAGTGGTTTCAGCTCCTTTACTTCACAACTGTCAACAGACGGAAGTGTTGAGGAAATGTGGGTGTTTAAACATGGGCAGAATGATGAATGTTACACAGGGTGAAAAGTGGCCACTGAGTGGCCAAAGTGGTTTCAGCTCCATTACTTCACAAAAGTCAACAGATGGAAGAGTTGAGAAAATGTGGGTGTTTAAACATGGGCAGAATGATGAATGTTACGCAACGTGTAAAGTGGCCACTGAGTGGCCACAGTGGTTTCAGCTCCTTTACTTCACAAAAGTCAACAGATGGAAGAGTTGAGGAAATGTGGATGTTTAAACATGGGCAGAATGATGAATGTTACGCAACGTGTAAAGTGGCCACTGAGTGGCCACAGTGGTTTCAGCTCCTTTACTTCACAACTGTCAACAGACGGAAGAGTTGAGGAAATGTGGATATTTAAACATGGGCAGAATGATGAATGTTACACAGGGTGTAAAGTGGCCACTGAGTGGCCAAAGTGGTTTCAGCTCCTTTACTTCACAAAAGTCAACAGATGGAAGAGTTGAGGAAATGTGGGTGTTTAAACATGGGCAGAATGATGAATGTTACACAGGGTGTAAAGTGGCCACTGAGTGGCCAAAGTGGTTTCAGCTCCTTTACTTCACAAAAGTCAACAGACGGAAGAGTTGAGGACATGTGGGTGTTTAAACATGGGCAGAATGGTGAATGTTACACAGGGTGTAAAGTGGTCACTGAGTGGCCAAAGTGGTTTCAGCTCCTTTACTTCACAAAAGTCAACAGACGGAAGAGTTGAGGACATGTGGGTGTTTAAACATGGGCAGAATGGTGAATGTTACACAGGGTGTAAAGTGGTCACTGAGTGGCCAAAGTGGTTTCAGCTCCTTTACTTCACAACAGTCAACAGACGGAAGAGTTGAGGAAATGTGGGTGTTTAAACATGGGCACAATGGTGAATGTTACACAGGGTGTAAAGTGGGCACTTAAACCAGCCAATGACAGGTCATAAGCCCTGTAAATGCCTAGACTTCCATATTCCCTTCTCAACAATGTTTTGCCTCTCTGTTGAAATAAATTTAAATGGCTAAAAACGTAGCGTCATTAAAGGTTGGTTTTATAAAAAACAATAATTTTGTTTGCTTCCAAACACTATTTTCAAACCACCAGAAGTATGATTTTAAACTACATTTGCAACTCAACTCATGATTTTTATAAAAATAAAGTTGATAAGCTACAGAATGAAATCTTAACCAAAAAAAATTTTTTTTAGGGGTTGCTATCTTTGCTTCCGACGCCCTCGTGTATGTGTGTGTTAATTACCTCTATGGCCGGCAGCAGTCTGTGTGCAGTTTTACCTGGCCTGCAGTCGCACGGTCCGGCTTTGAACTCGGAGGAGGCAATTCGTAGGCAGGACTCGCAGCGAATAAGGGCGTCTTCCCCGATGGAAGTCAGGTAATGATACTCGTGTGACAAAGTGCCACCTATGGTCCCGGAGTCTGCTTCCACTGTCCAAATAAAAAAGAAAATAACTCATCGCCCTCGGAATGAGGGTATTTTAAATATTTTATTATTATAGTGCTTAAAATATAGCAGACAGCTGCCAAACTGATACTAGTGATGGGAAATTACTGATCACTGATCAAATCGATTTTATCAGTTTTTTCGTGCAAACATGAGACTCTGTTTCCGAAAATTGATATAAAAACGCAAAAACAAGCCTATTATAGTGTGCTTAAGACAATTATTTACTAAAAAATAAGACATCAAATACTTATTTTCATGAATAACAACAAACAAATTATTTTTTATTTAATTGATTTGCGTTGATCGATTTGTCTCATCTCTAACATTTTTGCAAAATGACGTAACCTTGTAAGAACGTCGTTAATAATTAGGTTTATTTTAACAATGTTTGATTATGTCCAAATGCTTGCAGACTGGCTGGATTTCCTCCCTAGGGAGTTGTTCATATTTAAATTTATTTCAACAGAGAGGGAAAAAGTTTTCGAGAAGGGAATATGGACAGATGGAAGAGTTGAGGAAATGTGGATGTTCAAACATGGGCAGAATGGTGAATGTTACACAGTGTGTAAAGTGGCCACTTAAACCAGCCAATGACAGGTCATAAGCCCTGTAAATGCCTAGACTTCCATATTCCCTTCTCGAAAACTTTTTCCCTCTCTGTTGAAATAAATTTAAATAGGTTTATTTTAGTTTTTTTCAGTTTTAAAGCTGATTCTATATACGAGGGTTGTGTAAAAAATAAGGTTCTCAAATTTTTTTCAGGTTTAAGGCATTTTTCATTTGAACTCAAAAATACATCATTGGGAAGCATAATTTCTTAACTATTTTTCAACGCATTTTTGTTGACGACTAATCCACTTTTGGAATCCAGCTACAAAGAAGTCGGCCGCCAGTCCGTGGAGGAATTTAGTGACCGCTTTCTGCACTTTTTCATCAGTCCCGAAACGTTGTCCACCCAAGCGTTGCTTTAATTTTGGAAACAAGTGGAAGGCGAGATCTAGAGTGGGGAAACCAGCGCACACAGCGGTGTGGCCGGATTTTGTCTAGCATTTCGCGCGGCGAGTTTACAGCGATGAGAACCTTATTTTTTACACAACCCTCGTAATTATGTTGATTTATATGTCAAGCATTGTATTAAAAAAATTAATTAACACGCCAGATACGAATGATTTTTCGTGTGTCAATATAAATCACTCCTTAGACGTTACTACAAAGTTATATTGGAACTTTAGGAAGATAGATGTATTTTTAGTAGATGCGTATTTTTTTCCTGATTCCGAATATGTATTTAACTCATTTTCGAAAAGAATGTTAGATGCGTCCTTCTTTCTTGTGACGGTAGAATACATTCCACAAAAGCGGTCTCAAAACAGAGCCAATGAAAGCTTACCCACCACATACCGCATCTGAGGACATAAGTCTCCTTGGCGGTGCCCACATACACGGAAAATTTGCTCATGGTCAAACGAGAAAAGCTGCCCGAAGGAGCTCTCTGAAATCTGGTAGCCTTAGCATCTTTGTGCTGAAAGAAAGTAATCCAAAAGTACATAATATGTACTTCATTGGATTGAGAAGAGAGGGAAGTGAATTCTTCACTGACTGGGATTAAATTGATTGGACATGATCAATTCGCCGAAATGATTACAAAACTTTTTAAAAGCCTCGAAATTCTTTTTAGAAGCCACCAGATCTGTATATCCAACAGGACCTATGACAGGGCCACGGACAGTAGCGAGAAGCTCCATTCGGTAATCATAGAGAAGGGGAAAGGGACAAGACCACAGGATGTGTTCAGACGATCGGTTAGGATATCCGCAGCAGCACGAAGGGAAGTCAACAATATTAAAAACAAATAATTTTTGATTAAATTTACCATGACCTGATGAAAACTGCGTAGCCCGGTGATCGGGGATAACCCGAGAAGATTCTAAGCGCTGACGAATTGAAGGGAAAAAAAGAAAGGTAACCCTCCCTGAAGGGGAAGATTCCCATCGCGATTGCCAAGCATTAAGAAGAGCATTTAAAGTCATTTTTTTAATATTTGATTGAGACATTCGTTCAGTTGGGAGTAGACCAATAACAGAGGAACGCCTTCTTTTTAAGTGGAAATTTGCAGATCATCGCTGAACCTCCAGATCTAAAGGAAACAAGCCCGTTAGAACCGGGAGTGCATCCGTCGAGCATGTCCTATATGCTCTAGAAAGAGCCAGAAGAGGTTGCCTTTGTCCGCTTAAAATAATTCGCCTGAAATATTGCAACTCACATCGGTGTGCCCAACAGCCAGCTGCATAGCATAATAAGAGCCAATGGCGGGTCATAACCCTGGTACATATCTGGAGTTCCCATGTCCCTCTCTGAAATTACTCGTATCTTGAATAACATACCTTTAACGAAGTCCAGGCCAATTTCTCTGAATATTTTATCATAGACTCCGTTGATCAGTTCATACGTGTCTTTGGAAGAATGCTCGTCTTTATCAAATGTATACAAATCCTTCATTAGGAATTCTCGGCACCTAATGATCCCGTATCGCGGCCTCATTTCGTCTCTGAACTTGCTTCCGATCTATAAAAGATGGTAATAAATAAGATTGCAAAAAAAATATCAATTTTGGGAAGGATCAAAAGATTTATTGATAAGGACTCTTGCAAAACTATTTACAGAGCAATTATTGAACCACACGTTAACTACTGTAGTAGCATTTTATTTTTATCAAACAAAGAAAACATGGATAAACTAACTGTATTACAAAATAAAGCCTTTAGAATCATTTTGAAAAAAAACAGATACACGAGGGTAAAGTCGATGGTAAATGAAATGAAATTATTAACATATAAACAAAGAATATTTTACAATACAACGATATTTGTTCATAAAATTATAAACTCTAATAAAAAAAACAGAATTTTGGAAAAAAATTGATCGGAACCAGCGTGAACACGATCACAATACTAGAGAAAAGAACAAAATTAGACTTCCATTTAGGAAAAAGGCAAAGTCACAAAATTCAATTAAAAAGTATTACGAAATGGAAAAGAATATTTATGAAGAAAAAAACATATCAAAATTTAAAATAATGGTCAAGACGTATGTGATAAACAATTTATAAATTAAATATATTTGCAATGTTATTATTAAAACACACATAACAATATGTATGACTTTAAGATTTAAATAAAAAAATAAATAAAAAATACAAAAGAACAAAACTTTGGTGCGGTGGTTCTTGACCTTTCAGTCGACAATATTTTGAGTTGGTCCGAATTTTGCAGACAACTGGATTCAATTACCATATAAGTTATCAATATTAATATTTTATATTGATAACAGCAGCTCAATCACTATCGACGTGCTAATAAGCGATTCTTTCATCTGTTGATGTTTGTGAAGTTAAAGAGCTGAGAGCAGGCGTTGCCTAGTATGTAGGCGAAATAATTCAATTAGATGAATCTCACCCGCATAAATAAAGGTTTCAGCTCTTTAACTTCACAAACATCGACAGATGAAAGAATTGAAGGAATATAGATGTTCAAATATAGGCAGAATGGTGAATGTTACACAGTGTGTAAAGTGGCCACTGAAACCAGCCATTGACAGGTCATAACCCCTGTAGATGCCTAGACTTCTATATTACCTTATCTTAAATGTTCATCATCTCTGTTGTAAAATGTTAATATTAACAGCTCCCCAGGGAGTTGAATCCAGTCCTTGTCTACAAAAATTTGGACAAACTCAAAATATTGTTAATATAAGTTTTGTTTGAATGTATATAATAAAAACTGGTGTAAAATATATGATTTTTTTTGAAGTTTCATAATAAAAATGTATTTGAATTACATGTATTCAAATTTAAATAAAACTATTTCCCTTTTTTTTTTTATTTATATCCCTACAGAGATGAGGTAGAATTTTTTATTTTTTTTTTCAAATTCAGGATTATGGATATTCGAGCGTTTACAGGGCTTATGACCTGTCATTGGCTGGGTTAAGTGGCCACTTTAAGTAGGTACTACAACATTCCCCATTCCGCTTATTAGCGAATATCCACACATGTAACATTTTTGATTTTTGTATATATGTTACCGAATCGAGAAACCATCCACAAGCGAGTTGGAGCGCCATCTATGTATTGATATTGAAGTTAAGTATTTTAATTAAGCAGATTACTTTATTTTACTTTTTATTTTATGTAGTTAAGACTCTTCTGAGTTAAATTAAGTACTAGTAATCGCCTGCAGATGACTCTGCAATTTATTTTTACTTATATTTGACCAGATCTTATTAATTAAAACTATTTCCATTTCAATTTAATTTATAAAATAATTAAAATTTATAAAATAATTATAAATAAAAGTGGAATAAAACTATAAAGTATTTTTATTATTATAATTAAAATGCAGTTCCACCAAGAAATGTCAATATATTAATAATATGTACGCATTGAATATATGTTTGTAATGTATGTATATGTTATATTTAAAATAAATTCATGGTCTTTGAAAGAAATGTAACTATGACTGAATGTAAGATTGTAGTAAATGGAGATAGTTTGAAACAGGTCGAAGAATTTGTATATCTGGGTAGTATGTTACTATACTAGAGATGGAAATATGGACGAGGATATTGAAAGGAGGGTTAGTGCCGGTAACAGAGTTAATGGTGCCTTAAAGTCTGTCGTAGCAAATAAGTGTCTATCGCAAGAGGCTAAATTAGCAGTTCATAATGGAGTTCTGGTACCGACCCTAATGTATGGAAGCGAAGCATGGAGTTGGAAAAAAAGGGACGAAAGTAGACTGAATGCTGTTGAAATGCGATCCCTCAGGCGAATGTGCGGAAAAACAATGTATGATAGGTGCCCTAATGTCGAAATTAGAGCAGAATGCAAGGCTGAGTTGAGCATTATCGACAAAATTAAGAAAGGTCTTTTGCGATGGTTCGGTCATGTGGAGCGAATGAATGATGAAAGAACGGCTAAAAAGATTTATGACGCGAATGTGTCCGGTTGTAGAAGGCGAGGAAGGCCGAGAAAGACATGGCATGATCGAGTACAACAAATTCTTGAAAGTGGTCATGTGAAAAGTCGGAATAATCGACGTGCGTGCATGAGAAGATGTATGAATGTGAAGGAAGCAAAGGAAGTGTGCCAGGACAGAGTGGTGTGGCGTTCTATCCTCTCTGCCTACCCCTCCGGGGAAATGGCGTGATGGTTAGTTAGTTAGTTAGTTAATTAATTGAATTGAATTGCACTGTAGAACCTACACCTAGAAATTTCAGAGCGCTTCATTCTAACCAGTTGTTTATTCAATCTGCAGTGGTGCACAAGAATGCTACGAAGTTAGTAGTAAACTTTATAGCAGTTTGCACTCACTTAAAAGATTACAGAATTTCTTGCCAATCAATGTTAAGCAAACATTAGTCCAGAGCTTACTTCTTCCACTCCTTGACTACGCGGATGTATGTTATCCAGATGCTAACTCTGAATTGCTCGATAAGTTAGAACGATTGCAGAATATTTGTATTCGTTATTTCTTTAATCTTCGCAAATTTGACCACATAACCGAGTACCGCACGCAACTACACTGGCCCAGCATCAGGCATAGAAGAAACATTCACATTCTATCACATCTTCACAATATCCCACTTCGCCTGTTTATCTGAGAGAGCTCATCCAACCTCTTTCACAACACGGACTATCTCTTCGTTCTAGTAACGAGAGAACCCTTTAAATACCCTGTCATCGCTCTAATTTTTTTGCCTCCTCTTTCACAGTAGTAGCCGCTCGATTGTGGAATAATCTACCCACTAATGTTAGAGACGCCCCTTCATTATTTACATTTAAGTCAAGATTGAAATGTCACTATCTAAATATTAAATTGTTCCTTTATCCTTTTTCTTTCCTTCCCATCCCCTCTCCTCTCTTCATAGTATAGTGTTATTTTTTTTTTTATATATATATTTATTTTTGTTAATCTTTGCTTTTAATTTTTGTATAAAATTGTAAGATTCAATATGTCCATGTATTTATAATTTTCTCAAACTGAACGGTTTGGGTAGGTAGGAAGAAATTGCCTTAAGGCAATATGCCCGCCCTTATATGTATATTTATTATATATGTATATAAAGTGTCAAATAAATAAATAAATGCATCCATATTTACAGCGGAATGTATCGCAATCCGAGAAGCTGTCAAATACGTTTTAAGCTCACAATATAGCAAGTTTCTCATCCTGTCAGATTCCCTGAGTGCCTTACAAAAATTCAAATCCCCCCCATCCCCCCTCTCATCCCGAGGATGAGCTCTGCGTGGAAACTCGATTTCCTCTTTCTTTATCAGAGGCATCCAATAAGAGTATCGTTATGTCCTGGATCCCTAGCCATTGCGGTATTCCCGGGAACGAAAAAGTGGACGCGTTAGCAAAGGAGGCGGTCCACTCCGGGGATCCTGCCTATAGTAATTTACTACCACCGGGTGATCTCCTTGTTATGACGAAGGAGAAGCAACTTCGCACGTGGCAGGAATATTGGGTAGCCTCCTCCCGAGCCAAGGGTAAACATCTTTTCAAACTGAAACCAAATGTATCAGAAAAGCCTTGGTTTTCCAAAGTGATTCTGAACAAGTTTGAGACATCCTCCATATGCAGAATGCGCGCGCATTGGGCACTGCTGCAATGGTTCTCACCTGTTCAGAATCCATGTCCGGGACTCTGCCATTTGCGAATGTCCTTGTTATGACGAAGGAGAAGCAACTTCGCACGTGGCAGGAATATTGGGTAGCCTCCTCCCGAGCCAAGGGTAAACATCTTTTCAAACTGAAACCAAATGTATCAGAAAAGCCTTGGTTTTCCAAAGTGATTCTGAACAAGTTTGAGACATCCTCCATATGCAGAATGCGCGCGCATTGGGCACTGCTGCAAAGGTTCTCACCTGTTCAGAATCCATGTCCGGGACTCTGCCATTTGCGAATGTCAGCTAGATGAGGAAGATTTAAACCATATTATTTTTGATGCCCCATAAATGATTGTTATCCCGATTTCGTATCCGACGTCTCTGATATTAATATCCCATTCCCTATTCATATTCTAACCCTCCTGTCCCCACCCAATAAACGTGTATTTAAAATCTTATGTAAATATCTAGTTGTAAATGGTGTAAAGTTGTAAATATGTTTTATTATTATATGTATTTATTATATTAAATACTAACATACTAACTTGTACATATTATATTACAAAAAATGTGTATATATGTAAAAAACAAAAATACTCGACACTGGCTAGAACACCCGAATTGAGAAGTGAAAAGGCCATGAAAAAACGACGAAGAAGAAGAAATCTGCAGTGGCCCATGCAAAATATTCATTTTATGGGGAACCTGTCACTTGGCATTTTTACCGATGATATTATAATACACATACCTGGTACAGCATCAAAGGAAGTTGCTTTTGGCCGATGGGAGATATGCTGGAAATCAAATCTGTGATCATTTCTTCGTGTGTCTAAAAGAAAAGAAAACACTACATCACTTATAATAGCATATCGTCGTTGCACATCAAATGCAACGACGATACGCGGCGGCCTCCGTGGCGCAGTGGTCAAGACGCTCGACTCACGCACGGAAGGTTCCGGGTTCGATTCCCGGAGAGAACACAAAAAAAAAAAAAAAGTGATTTTTCTCAAGCCTGGTTGTTTTGTAATGTAATTCACCACTGTGATTGGGCCTCCTGGTCTGTTGTGGCGCAAAAAAATGAAATGAAAAAAAAATGAAAAAATGGGCCACATTCTGAGAAAATCATCAAAGTACCACTTTTTGGCATCAAGTAATTAATATTTTAAATAAATATATTACTTTATTAAAAAACACTGTATTTTTTGGTTCGTTTTTAGTGGGGAATGTTAACTTAACCCAGCCAATGACAGGTCATAAGCCCTGTAAACGCTCGAATATCCATAATCCTGAACCTTGAATTTGAAAAAATTCTACCTCATCTCTGTAGGGATATAAATAAAAACACTGTATTTTTCCTACTTCGTCCATACACCGAAGTGTTATTTTCAGTTTGGTTTTTTTTTTAAAATCGTTTTTATCGATTTTCTCAGAATGTGCTCCGAGTCACATGGCCCATATTTGATGGGCAACGACGATATATTTGTTTTATCACATATATATGGCTCATCGACGTATACATCGATAACTGTATGAAAGAACTGAAAAGGATGCGAGGAAAAGTTGGCGATTTGACTGTCAATTTTCTTTTGTATGCTGATGATGCCGTGCCTCTTGCTAGCAGCAAAGAACAGGAGTTGCATGCCTATACGCGCGTGGATATTATCCACGGATTTATCCCACTGAGTTCCTCCAGGGTGTGCTCGGTTACAGCAGTTTGAAGACTAGAAGGAATGTGTATTTAACAACGCACTTCTTTCGATTGTTGCGCGGTATTATTACTTGACAACCCTAAAATTATGCGGAGTATTAGCTTTTATGTTCCGGATAATTACCTTAGACAGCGTCAGCATAGACTGTTTCACATTCTAATACACGGGACCAACCTGCAAATGGAAGGGCTATCTCTACGTTGAACAATATTACTCTGGACATTGACAATTTTCCCGTCTCTGATGGAGTTTTTCGTTACAAGATTCTCTTACTTTTTTAACCTATTATTCTCTGGATATTATGTATACTTATGTGTCATTTTTATATACACCTAATTTTATGTACATATATATGAATAAATAAAATTGAAATTGAAATACGCGTCCAGCATCACATTTCAAAGCGCCAATTCTTAATTTTTCCGCTGATTTGATGGTCCAAGTTTCTGCAACATTAAAGAAAATAGAGTGGACCAAACTCTTGACAAGCTTTATCTCGGCACCGTTGCTCACGCCCCTGGCTTTCTAGATTTCATCGAGGTTAGACATGGCACTTTTGGCAATGGCCGACGTTTGATTTCTCTTTTCGCATTTTCCTTTAGAAGTTGAATTGACAACAATGCACAGTTGATTGAATTGACAACAATGTACACACAAAAAATTTTTAAAAAGTTCACGAGAGTGCTCGGTCTGCACCTACGGGAAATGGAGAGATGGTTAATTTGTTTTATTTTTATTTATTTATTTATTTGACGGACTTATGCAGTCTATTCTAGCGATGGTAAATACAATTTCTTATAATAAATACAGGCACTAATCAAATAAAATTAAAGCTAGGACAAAAAAAATAAAAATTACTACCTCAAGACAAGATCCGGCCTATCTTAGTGAATTTTTAAATCTATAAAGACTTACACCAAAAGAGTCCAGATCTTGTCTCGAGTTTACAATACGACACAATCGGGACATTGGTGCATGCGAGCCATAGTTTGGGCTGTGCTGATCGAGGAACAGCACATTATTATATCGGGACATTGAATGCCACTTGTTCCAGTAACGATGGTACATCAATTAAGCCATTCAGCAAATTAAACATAAATATGGAGTCAATGTTATTTCTACGTTTTTGTAGACTTGAGATTTTGAACATTGAGTCCATTTCTCCGTAAGTGTAGTCTCCCCTCTCGAGCGTGGATAATTGGCCATGCTACTTTTCTTAGCAAACGATGTTGCACCGATTCGATATGTTTTATCCAGCCTACATAGAAGGGAGACCAGATCACGGGGGCATTTTAAAAGAGGACGAACAAGTGAGCAATATAGTGTTTTAACCGTGAACATATTGGTAAAGTCACTAGATGTCCCGCTAACAAAACCCAAGAGTTTTAGTGACTTGTTAATCCTAGCATCAAATGTTCATAAAAGGTAAGTTTACAGTCCATGATAACTTCGAGGTCCTTAATAGACTTGACTACATCTAAATTAATATTTTCTATTTTGTAATCAAGGGAGATTTTATAATATACCGGGCAGATAACGTAGGCTCGTCCTTGCCTATCCGATGTCTTCATCAATTCCTCTCCATCGAGTCTTCCGCTGCGTCTCCACAGGTCTTCGGAAGCCAGCAGGGGCAGGGCGAGCGGCTGCGCCCCTGCGCCCTGGAGGGCCCTCTCCACCAGCGATGTCAGCTTGCGAAGCGAGCGCAGACAGAGGGGCAAAAGGGCAAAGCAGCCCGGAGAACTGGTGGGGCGAACCAGCCCGAGATCCATCATCAGCTGAAAATTAATGAAACAATATTTTGAGTAGGTGTGTGTTATGTGCAGACGATTAAATACTTATGCACGTTCCATGTGAATGTGATGCTTTATACCGCAGAAGAAGCCGCATCCTCGGGGGACCACTGGTAAAACCTTTTCCACTCTCCACTCACACACACACATTTGTCTAATAATTTTTATTTATTTCTTAAGTTAGCTTATATTAAAACTAATATAAACTATTATGTACATTTACATCATCTATATATATTTACATTTCCTTACAGTAACTTATACATTTATTTTTAAATTCTTTCCGACACTTTTCATTCTTCATACATTCAGGCATCTCATCATACATTTTTAAACCCTTATACATCAAACAATTTTGCGACTCAGCTCTTTTCAATAATGGTAGTCTTATTTTATCCTTTTGTCTAGTAGCATATTCATGACAATTTTTGTTTAAGACAACTTTATCCTTAAAATATTTTGGTAATTTATCGTGAAAAAATTTATGTATAAATATCAACATATTAAATTTAAGTCTCCTTCTTACAGATAACCATTTTAGTTCATCTCTCATTTTTTTTACATTGCTATATTTATTTTTCTTAAGAACTATTCTCATCGCTTTATTTTGTAAAATTTCTAGTTTATTTAAATTTCCTTCGTTTGCTAAAAATAATATTGTTGAGCAGTAATCTATATGTGGAAGAATGATTGTTTTGTAAATTAGTTCTGCAGTATCTTTATTTAATTTATTTCTCAATCTACTAAGGAAAAATATTTTTTTATTAACGTGTTCAAAATTTGCATTTAATGTCAATTTTGAATCAAGTATTATCCCCAAATAATTCATTTCATTAACCTCATTAACCTGGATTTTCCTTAGTGGGAGGGATTTGAATAGGAAACTAATTTACTAGCTAATAAACTACTACTAATAAACTAGCCAGTGTAATTCCCGAAGTAGTGGAGAGATATGACTGAACTTAGAGATTCCAAAAATAAGTCTCGCTGCGGCATTCAATACAGACTGTTAGCGAGTCATTTTATTCATTGGTAGATTAATAGGTAATACGGTGAATAACGTGGGTAAAGTGGCCACAACCAGCCAATGACAGACCATAAGCCCTGTAAATGCCTAGATGTCCATGTTCCCTTCTCTGTTGTAATATGTAAATGTATTTAAATTATGTTATTTAAAATTAATCATGATTGGCAATGGGGAACTAGAATCCCAACCGTCTTTGTGCTCTGTAGTGGCGAGACGTATTGGTCTCTTTATACTTGAGGTGATTTTTATGTAAATGGAGCTATATAAATTACCTTTTGACTTTTCGAAGATACATCTTGGTGTTTAATGACAGCGTTTTTAGGAGTTACAACTAACGGCTGAAATATCTTAGACAAGTATTTCATATTCGTTTGTAAGAAGTATTTATAATAATTATTCTTGATATTAAATTTTATATTGATGTTAGGTTAAGATTTAAATTTAAATTTCTTCCGACTTTGTATTGACGTTTGGCTGCGTTTGACATATTCTTTTTCTATGTGTTTAATTTTGACGTTTCGGGTTGCGTGTTCATAAACAATCTGCGATCGATCCACTTTTTTTCCTACTAACCCTTATATTTTTTGATATAATACTTTTCAGACATTCATTACGTTCACCGTGACAGAATAGACAAGAATCCGATAAAAAAAGAGCCACAACAATGTACGAGTATTATGTATTCAGATTCATCAATAACATTATTTAAGATTCCCTTTCCGCCACTAATGGCGCATAGAGCTTTACATTGTACAGCAATCGCAGCGTGTCTTGATTTGATCATTTTTGTTACATGAAGATAAGATGATAAGTGTTACGCATCAGGTGCCAGTCCAGAGTCTATAAAATATTTTAGTATAAAAACTAATTTTTGAATAAACATTTTATGTCAAATATGTCTCAAACCAAACCGAAGATTTTTTTATACTTTTTTTTATTAAATTGAAAACATATTTTACATAATTTTATAAAATATTCCTAAGGAGTTTTAAAAAAAAAATCATTTAGGGACATGTAGATAACTATATTTATTTAAAGACGGTTTTATTACAAAAGCAGAATAAAAATTATGATACACTACAAATAAAAAGGGTATAAAAAATCTATAAAAATAACAAAATAAACATAATACTAGGCATGGAACCAAATTTAAAATGATGTTTACATTATACAATCTGGGAAAGAAAAATTAAAAATATAAAGTTTAAAAATTACATGTATGTACATACAAACTGGACTAGTACGAGAGTGCAAATGTAAAAAATTACAAAAATAAAAAAGTATTTTTTAAATTAACAAAATATGCGCACCCAATACAGGCTTAAAAAATATCAAAAACGTATTAAAATTACACATACATAATTCAAGCTAAAAAAAGTATGAGAAAACACAAATAATATTTTAATAGTATCAAAAATTATATATACAAGTAAAAACGGTAAAATATTAAAAGTTACATTATGTTCAAGATGCGCATTTACATTACATATACAATAAATTTGAATAAATCCGTAGCATGTGACAACAAAATAAATTATTTTAATTAAATTACAAATTTTATAGAATCACTGTGTAAAGCGCCCTTGAGGTATTTTGTTACGAAAATAGCGCTATATAGGATGTCCATAGTAATAATAATAACAAGCAAAAACGGTAAAATATTAAAAGTTATATATTATATCTCTTGCATGGTAGCCAAACACGCTGACTATATTGATTTTTCATAAATATATTTAATTTTATAACTAAGATACCAGTTTCGAAGGTATCGATACGCAATGAAACTTAGAAACTCACTTTTACTGCGAAACTTTCACTATTTTGTAATTTTTTAAAATAAAATTCCTGAAAGATTAAATCCAGTGCTTTTTAAAAAAGATTTGTGGATATCAATATCCAGTGAATGATGTTTTCAGGTGTTGCCTACTAGGTGATTTGATTCAGCCTGATGAATCTCACCCGCATGATAAAGGTTTCAGCTCCTTTACTTCACAAAAGTCAACAGATGGAAGAGCAGAGGATATGTGGTTGTTTAAAGATGGGCACAGTGGTGAATGTTACACAGTGTGCAAAGTGGCCACTTAAACCAGCCAATAATAAGTCATAAGCCCTGTAAATGCCTAGACTTCCATTTTCTCTTCTCAATAATGTTTTCCCTCTTTGTTGCAATAAATTTAAAGGGTTATTTCTTAGCTAGAGGAAGGCAACCCCTACAGAAAACCCATTAGAGAAGGAAACAGGAAATGAATCTGATTATTATTTTTCAGAATATCCAAATAAATAAAAAGACGTAATTGCCAACGCCAGGGATACCCGATTATCCACAAGAAAAAGTACGTTAGTTCTTGATTATAAATATTTTATTGTCTTTAGAAATAAAAGTCTAGTTTATGGGTTGAAATTTGACATTTATTTTTTCTTCTATGACATTTGTGACGTTTGCGAAATAATAACAAAACATGAACTTTTTCTATAAAATCTTCGATAACAAGTAAGAAGTCAATATAATATTATGTTAATATGAGTCAGTGCACGCAAAAAGTGTTTTCTCTTCGATAAGAACACAAATGTAGTAAATTCGCTGTTGTCACTAAAACCATAAATAAAACGGTTTGTAAACGTGGAAATTCGTCCATATACAAGATGTTATAAGATATACATTTCCCTTTCCGCAGTGCGTTTGTAAACCAAATGCATCGCATTTTGATCACCTGTCACGTGAAAATATGATGATCAGTCCTACGCTTCAGGAATAATGAAATATTGCAGTTTTAACAACAACAAAAAAACAGTATTATAAGTACGCCCTTTCAGGAATCGAACCTAATCGAACTACGCAATGGAGTTAACTTATCTCCATTTGATTTTCTTATTCAACATTTTTACATGAGAGCAGCCATCGAGTCGGAAACACTCGTTAGACCACAGAGAAGCACTGTCAGCGTCGTAAGAGATAATTAGTATAATTATATATATATATCGCACCCGCCTGATACATAAAGGAATAAAATGACTAATCAGTATAAAAATCTCAATTGAAAACCTCAACAATTTTTAAACCTTTCAACGTAATAGTTTTTTATTACTATCCCTGATATCACGCATATAGCTGTATTCTTAATCCGCCTGGACGCAGAAACACTGAAAACGCAACTAAAAGAAGAATTGAGACGCGGGAATTCGGAATTCAAACAACATGTTTACATCGATAGCCGGCTTTATAGCTGTGGCGGCTTTGTGGGGAGCGACAAACCCTTTCTTAAAAATGGCGTCAAAGGACGTCACCAAAGTCAGATCGGACTCTAAAATAGGAAAATTCACAAAGGAAATTAAGCATTTGTTCCTGAATTGGAGTTATACTGTGCCGTTCTTACTCAACCAAGTCGGTTCGGCGCTTTATGTGGTGTGCCTTCGAAACAATGAGCTGTCTTTCGTAGTGCCCGTTACGAATTCTTTGACGTTTGTGTTTACGGCTATTTCCAGTTGGATCTTAGGAGAAGATGCGCCGAACAGAGAAACTGTCGTTGGGATGCTGTTGATATTGACAGGAACAACACTATGCTGGCTCGACAAAACTTCGACATGAAAATAAAGACCACTTTTTACGTGTGATTTAATTAATAATACCGTTATACCGTTAATAATAAAGTTATTTACTAGGAAAAAGACAATAGATCCTGTTTACTGCACACCAAAATAAAACAGGGACGAGTTTGAGTATCGTCTATTTATTTATTTATATTTGGATAATTTATAAAGCGCCGTTTTTATGAAAATCACCTCAAGGGCGCTGTATAATAAATAAATATCCCAGCACATCTTGCAACTGCAAATCGCATGGACGATTGGGATTCTAGTTTCTCGTTTCCAGTCATGATCGATTTCAATAATAACAGATAGAAGCTAGACTACAGCACGTCTTGCAGCCACAGAGCGCATGGAAGGTAAGTAATCTAGCCCCCATTTACATTATGTTTAAGTTTGACAATGAAGTTAAGTTTTAAAATTGTATTAAAAAAAACACATTTAGGAGTTAGATTATAACAAGTCTTGCAACTACTGAGCGCATAGTCTATTGAAAATCTAGATCCCATTTAAAAAAATTGAGTATTTTATTGTTGATAAAATTTTGCATATTGAAGCAAGATTACTAATCGTCTTGCAGCCACAGAGCGCATGGACGGTTAGGATTCTTGTTTCTCGTCTCCAGTTATGATATATAGGAGCTAGATTACACGTCTTGCAGCTACAGAGCGCATGGACAATAAGAAATCTAGCCCCTATTTACATTTCTATTTTTTTATTTGACAATGGAGTTTAGAGTTTTAGTGATATTTTAAAAAATGAAATAAAAAACAAATTTATAAAAATAGAAGTTAGATGACAACAAGTCTCGCAGCTACTGAGCGCATGGACGGTTGGAATTCTAGACCTCATTTACTAAATTAGGATATTTGATAGTTGATAACATTTACCTATTGAAGCTAGATTACTAATCGTCTTGCAGCTACAAAGTGCATGGACGAGTGAAATTCTGGCAACTTAAAATTATCAATAAATTTTCAAAAACAAACATTGAGCATAATAGTAAATTTGTAAAGTGTTTGTGTCTTGTTAACCTTAATAATAAGTTAAGGAATGCTATCTTTGTTTTGTTTTTTATATTTTACTTTTTGTTGTGTTACATGTTCACTTCATTGCCATACTTACTAGTTCTTTGCTCATTGCGTTTTTTAAAATAATTTTTTATTAACTTTTTAAAATCAACCGAGTTTTTAAAACCGAAATATTTTCAACGAACCGCGTATGGAAAAATGTTATAATTAACATATCACAACAGAGATGAAGGACATTTGGGAGAAGGTAATATAGAGGTCTAGGCATCACAGGGCTTATGACCTGTCATTGGCTGGTTTAAATGGTCACTTTACACACAGTGTAACATTCACCATTCTGCCCATATTTGAACATCTATAATCCTTCAATTCTTTCACCTGTTGATGTTTCTGGAATTTAAGAGCTGAAGACTTTATTTATGTGGGTGAGATTCATGAGATTGAATTATCAATTGACTGTCCATTATTTATTATAGGAGCAAAAATTCATTAACATTTTCTTGTATACCCACGAACAGGCCGTGCCTTTGTGGGATTTTTTTGTTTACTATTTTTCTATCAATATGTATTTCATTGATATGTAATTATGCTTTATTTTTTAAATACTCTGTTTTATTATTATGTTTATTGTAAAAAAAATAAATAATAATAATAATTAAAAAAATCGCACTCACGCACTAGGCAACGCCTGAAATTTTAAATTTAACAATGAAACCTAGTTAATTACAACTCTTACTCAAATGAAAGACATAACCCCAACAATATATTAAAATAAATTTACTTTGCATTCGCCCAATCCATATTACAGTATGGAATAATCGGATGGGGTGGTGCTTTTAAAACAAATATTTTACCGGTTGAAAAAATACAAAAATTAATTGTAAAAGTTATTTTGAAAAAACAGTCTACTTTTTCCACAGTTCAATTATTTAAAAAATTTAAGGTTTTAGATATAAAATTGCTATAAAAAGAATGAGGAAGTTCAGTGGTTTTTTTCTAACTAACTAACCATCACGCCATTTCCCCAGAGGGGTAGGCAGAGAGGATAGAACGCCACACCACTCTGTCCTGGCACACTTCCTTTGCTTCCTTCACATTCATACATCTTCTCATGCACGCACGTCGATTATTCCGACTTTTCACATGACCACTTTCAAGAATTTGTTGTACTTGATCGTGCCATGTCTTTCTCGGCCTTCCTCGACTTCTACAACCGGACACATTCGCGTCATAAATCTTTTTAGCCGTTCTTTCATCATTCATTCGCTCCACATGACCGAACCATCGCAAAAGACCTTTCTTAATTTTGTCGATAATGCTTAACTCAGCCTTGCATTCTGCTCTAATTTCGACATTAGGGCACCTATCATACATTGTTTTTCCGCACATTCGCCCGAGGGATCGTCAAATTTTTTTTTTTTAATTTTTACATATCGTATTATCGGCGCTACGATTTTTTCAAGTGTTTTTTTTTATTATTTTTTTATGCGCCTCCACTCGTTTGCGAGTGATTTTGGCTCTTAGAAACAAGAATAAGAAATTTAAAGAATATACGCTTCAGTGAACGACAAAAAAAAAACCCACGAAAAAATATAACATAATGTGAGGTAGTTAAAATCAGTATGAAAGAGTTATGTGACAATAAAATATTATTACCGTATAAATTAAACGTAAACATAAAATGAAATTTTGGGCCAAAAGTAAAGAGGGACATTCAATTAGACTTATTAATTAAATTATGCAAATAATATTTAACAAATTCAAATATTTTTATTATTTGTCCTTAAGAATTTAGTCAGAAGTAAATAAGTATCCAAATCATTCTGGGCTAGTAAAAATTTTACGTTAAGAGGGAACGTATTATATTCTTCACAAATATTTTGAAGGAATTCGCTTCTTTCGTAGAGGGGACAGTCAAAAAACAGACGATCTAATGTCTCATCGTCATTTTCACAAAGACACATTGCCGAAGTAAAGACGCCTATTCTCGATAAATGCAAGGCAACGAGACAATGTCCTATTCTCATTCTTGATATTAAGGAGATGTTCAATTTTGATTGCTTTTTGATTTCAAACCATGGTGTAATGGGGATGGAGCATTGAATACTCTTTTAAAGTTTTGTATTTCTGAAATAACTCCGCGTGTGACGTCAGAGGTTCATTTCCGCTTATTCTCATTCTGTTCTTCCCATTGGTCCAGAAGCGACAAGCAGACCGGAAATCTTCCATAGCTCTCAGATCACAGGTTGATTCACATGAACCAGTGACGTCATTTAAAGTAGTGCGTTTTTATCCAAATATTTTTTATTATTTTTTCTGTACATTTTCAAGAAACTTTGCCGTACAATTTAATGCTCTAAATTTTACCCCGCGTAAGAAAACATTTTTCGTATCCAATTTCCCGTAGGGCTGAAGTTCCTAATTGTTTGCTTCAAATACATAAAGATAAAATAAATAGTAGTATTTCTAGGCCTCAAAACGTAAGTACGCGACCCTAGAACAGGTGGTAATATCTTCATTCCTAAATTAAAAACAACTACTGCACAACATCATTATACTTACAGAGGAAGATTTTTCTTTAATGAAATGAACAAAGATAATAAAAAGTACAGTAAGGAATACAATATATTTAAGAAAGAAATAAAAAAATACATCTATAATTCTTCTTTATGCAACACTGATTGAAAACATTGTTTATATCTTTTTTGTAATTTATTTACATTATCCTAAAAATATTATTAATTAAAATAAAATAATCTATTGTAAGACGTCACTCCCCATTATGTACACAAGAATTGTTTATTTCTTTCACATAATGGGAGACGTTAATGTAAATATATGTATTTGATAAATGTAAAAAATTGTATTTAGTTGTAATATTGTATTTTTATTTGTTATTAATAAATAAAAATAAATAAAAAATACATCAGATACAAATAATATAATCACTAGATTCTCAACACATAGACAACTTTAACAAATACAAACTAATACCAATTTCGTACAAATGGATTTTAAGTATTATTCAACTAAAATCTATAACCTACTTCTACTATCTATTAAAACAATTAGTAGTGAGAAAATGTTTAAAAAGGCTATAAAAAAATGGATAATGGAGCTAGGTAGAAGTAAAATGGATAGTCTCATTCGCCCAAACCAATATTAAATCAACAGCTCCACAAGTGTATAGCTTATGTTAAGTTTTTGTTATTTTCATTGTGCGTTTTGTAATATAAATGTACATAAATATGTAGTGTTTAAAACTGTCTGAATATTTGTTATTATATTTATCTCTGTTTTTTTTTAAGTTAGTCTTCTTTGTTTATTCTCAAATGTAAATTCAAAAAAGTATATTGTTAAGTGTCCTCGGCACGGGAAACCCCAGTGAGATCACATTATTTTTATTATTTATTATAGTTTGTAAGCGAAAAATATGAATAAATAAATATATAAATAAAACTTGCCATGTTCCCAATCAATTAAATTAAAATGATGAAATAATTTTATAAAATCTGAATGTATTTTTACCTTATTTGACATTGAACATAAATCTATGTTATATAATGAAGCCTGTATCCAACACCGATATAGTTTCAACAATATTTTCTTTTATTTAGGAAACATACAGTACAGCTACAAAGTTTTATATTTTACACAGTTAGACTTAAATCTAATGGACCAGCGAAGTTTCCATATTATAAAGTAATTCTATGTCTGGTTATTAATTTAAGTACAAAAAAGAGAAGGAAAATAACATAAATAAAAGTTGTTTAAAAATTTAAATTAAAGTAAAAAAAATGAAGAAAATTTGTAAAAATAAAATAAAATAATAATAACATTTTTTAAAAGGGAAAAATATACACACGTATTTTAAGAAATTCAAAGAAACGATGAGACGAATCTTTAAATAAGAAAATAAATTTAAGTCAATTTAAAAACATCTTCCAAATTAACGACACACAGCAAGAGCAGCAATATATTGATTTTATATACATATACAATATAAGTAATTAAAAGTAGTTTAAAAGTATAAAACCTTGGAATGCAGCAGAGAAAAAAGAAAGAATAACCGGTGTGGGTAATATTTAAAAAAGCAATATAAGGAGAAGATTTTAAGCCAAAGGTAGTTGATAAAATTTCAGTAAAGCGATTCTCACAGTAATGCAAATATTAGCAGTATAATTAACAGTAAGGGTAGGCAGAGAGGATAGAACACAACACTCTATCTTTGCATACAGATCTCGCTTCCTCTACATTCATACATCTTCTCATGCACGCGCGCCGATTATTCCGACTTTTGACATGTCTATCTTTAAGTATTTGTTGGATTCGGTCATGCCATGTCTTTCTCGGTCTTCCTCTATTTCTGCATCCATCAACATTCGCATCGTAAATATTCTCAGCCGTTCTCTCGCCGTCCATTCGTTCTACGTGTCCGAACCGGCGCGGAGCTCCTTTCTTGATTTCGTCGATAATGCTCGTCTCAGCCTTACATAATGTACGGATCTCAACGTTTGTGCATCTATCGTACATAGTTTTACCATACATTCGCCTGAGAGATCGCATTTCAACAGCATTCAGCCTACTTTTATCCCTGTTTTACCAAGTCCATACTTCGCTCCCATACATTAGGGATGGGACCGGGACTCCGTTGTGAACTGCCAATTTTGCCTCTTGTGACAAGCATTTGTTTCAATACACTATTTTTAAATAATTGTAATCCTGTATGATAGATATGGTTAAAAAAGCTGTTAAAAATGGAACACGATCTATGTAAAAACGAATTCTGACAATAGTTCGTATTGACGCTAGGTATTCGAAAGGTTGGGTGATTTCGGATGGACGGTTAATTTGAATTTTATTTAGGAGCTGGGACGAATCAGTAAGACTGTTAATGATTTTGTCTATTAATGTTCTCCCTTTTTCAAGGTTAATAAGTTTGTTAAAACGTGCAGATAAGTCATAATTTGGAAATATAAGAGAGCATCGGAAATTCAAATGTTTTAAAAATTTGTGTTGTACTTTCTCCAGCCTGTCAGTATAAGTAATGTATTGTGGATTCCAAATGATAGACGCAAATTCAAGATGGGTTCTTACATAGCTATAATAAAGATTTTTTATTGTTAGATCATTTTTAAAGGGCTTAGATACGCGTATAATAAAACCTAACATAGTGATTATATTAATTTCAAAGTAATAAAATTTAAACTCACCCCTCTCACTCACTTACACTCACACAAACACACTAGTATGTATTGTACGTATATTTAATGTATTTCTGTGGATATCTGTCATTGGTTTTATTCTTTGTATATTTTATTTGTTGTATTTTTGTTACATATATTGCTGTTGATATCCCCAATAAATAAAATAAAATCGTTTTTTTTAAAGAAATATTTGCGTTCTTATGATTTACCAAAATATTGCATTTTGAGGGCCATTTTCAACGAGTTTTAAATAACTCACTATTAGAAAATGGGTACCCAGTTGGGGTACAGTGGGATTCGAACCAGGAACTTTTGGTTCGTGAGTCCGTGACACTAGCCACAGGACCACAACCTGATACAAATTTAATTACATTACTTGACTTATCTTGGCTTGTACAGAAATCCTCAATCATCAAATAGTAATTATTTTTAGTAAATAAGGAAATTTTGTAAATGTTTAATCTAGTTTGAAAATGTTCTAACAAGACGAAACGCGTCACAATATACGCTCCTGTATATTTAAAAAAATAAATTAGAATTAAAATCCAATAAACGTGTTTTATTTTGGATGCATTGCCAAATTCATTATTCATATGTTGGGAAAAAAAACTTTAAAAATCTTTCAGAAATCTTAAAATTAATAGCAAATATTAAAACATTAAAATCTAAATGAAAAAAACACACGAGACCCAGACAGTGGAAAAAGGTGTCTCTTTTAGGATAAAATATCTAATTTTAAGGAACCTGTTTAAGATAGTATAAATTAAAAGTAAATTAATAAAAATAATAAGTAAATTGAGTTACATGATCGCCTTCTGGGGAACTGGCAACAAGACAGACATAACAAGAATACAAAGACAACAAAATAAAATTCTTAAACTAACATACAACCTACCCTACCTGACCTCTACGACTGAACTGTACAAAAAAACACACCAGTTTGACATAAACTACTTGACTAAAATTGAGACCTTAAAAATTGTGCACAAAATAACACTGGGAAACATACAAGACGACGACATAATATTAGTCAAAAATGCTGACATACACAAATATAACACCAGACAACACAAACACTATCATATTGAAAAAGCAAAGACAAACACAGGACAGTCAAAAATACTACATAATGGACTTAAACACTACAACGACCTACCTTACTACTTGAAAACTTTTAATGGAGACAAATTTAAAATCAATCTGAAAAAGCACATGATGACTGAACTAACTAGACTAGACGAGACATAAAATGACTAGACAATATTAAATTTCTAATGTAACCCTAACGGGTTTTTTAAAATTGTAAATAAATAAAAATAAAAAAACTCTCCTTCTCTAAACAACAGTTTTCACTATATTAGAGGTAGAAACGTTGTTATTAATTATGTATGTACAAACCATTTGTAATTATATAATTAATTTGTCAACATTTTTTTTCAATACATAGATTGATTATTATTATTTCAGTAAATAAATTCAATTAGTATTAACATAAATATAATGCAGCTCAATCACAAATAACTATCGACGTGATAACAATTTCTCAGCATGGTTGTTTATCGTATTCGCTATCATAATGCAACATCCGTGAACACTTAGTATTAAATGTCAAAACATTTACGTTTCACGACGTATAATCCTGCTGCGCAATCACATATTTGAATTTCACCGGTGTAAATATGGAAAATATTCCAAAACTGCTATTTTTGTTCGCTATAGTAATTGTAATTTAATTTTCACTTCTTTGTATTAGATACTCCTTACTATTTTGCTTATGAAATATATTGTATTATTTTTTATAGTAAACGCTGATTTTTCGTCAATGAACTGTATCTATTTACGAGGAAAACAAACTGATCCAAGCGTTACCTTGGAGATTACGCACGCGTCGACTTATGACCGCGATAACTTAAGCATGTTCATTATTGTTCATTCTGATCGCTCAAATGCTTAGCATGTTTTCAAGCACGTCGACAGTTATTTGTGATTGAACTCAGTACATATTTTTATTTTGTTTTATTTTTGCACCACAACAGGCCAGGGGCCCAATAACATTGCGGAATTACATCACAGAACACCCAGGTTTGAGAAAAATCACAATTAAATTTTTGCATTCTCATCGGGAATCGAACCCGGAACCATTCGCGTGTGAGTCAAGCGTCTCGACCACTAACCACGGAGGCAGGCATATCCATGGGCAGTTTTGTTATTTATTTATTGTCTCGGAAAATGTATAACAGTTTATTTACAACATAAGTCCCAACTTCGTGCGACTAAAAGTTAGTGCTGTGTTGAGTTGGGACTAGTTATTAGTTTATTATTGTTTATTTTTTCAAAAATATTTACAAAATAGTCTTAAATTAAAGTCCCACTGAGTTGCATACGTACAACTCGTCAGCAGGTTCTTATAAATTACATCGATTATTTACACTTAACCTACATTAACAATAATTTTACTTGAAAAACATTACATATTACATTATGAAAAATTAAAAACTATCTCTAACACAAAAAACTTTTTTCTAATAACCATAATTTGAGCAAACGTCTCACTCCTGTATTTAACTCAGTATTTTTAATATTGTTTGGTCACATGTTAAATATTTTAGGTATACTGTATTGCAGTGTCCTTTTGCCATATTTATTGCAATATCTAGGAACAGTTAGCCCCAGTATAGCCATACCAGTAAACCTGGTGTTGTAATCATGTACCGACTTGTGTTTATACTCGGAGTGCGACGCATGCTGACAAATTAATTAGTACCAAAGTTTGTACGAGTATATCACCCGAAATGTTATGTATTTGGCCTGGGCCGATTACAATACTTACACGAAGAAACGTACATACAAGAAACTGAACAAAAATAACATTAAACTATGTAGCGAAGACAAACAAGGGCAATAAAATAATATATATATACAGAAAACACAATCAACATACAAGACACTGTTTTTTATGAAACTATCATGTATTATTAACTGCACTTCATAATTTTATCTATTACATATATCATAAACTTGGCAATCATTAATAAATTTAGGTTCTGATCTTTGAGTAAGTTTGCCTGGAATATTTAACGCGTTAAAATATTTATGTTGCTGTGCTATGAGTTTTTAAAATCGTGGCAATAAAATAAACTCGGTCTTTTACCCTAACTTGATTTTAAATGAGTATTAAATACTTGCGCGGAGATGTGAAATAGTAATTATTTTATGTACAAAATTAAATTAAATTTAACAAAAAAATATTGCTAAATTAATTATTTTACAAGTTTTCAATAATTTTTTTTGCTAATAAATAATTTTGTGATAAAACCAAAAATTAATCAGTGATTTACGATGTGTATTGTTGAATCAAATAAAACATTTATAAAAAACGTGTGATTACTGTTCAGAATATTCACAATATAAACAGACAAGAAAAACACAAAAAACATATTAATATCCCTTAAATCTAATAATAATTTAAAGCTTTGACATACTGCTGTCTTCTGCTTGACTGCTATGCATTTCGCCATCCCTGATGATGCACTCACTCACTCACTTTCTTTAGTAACTATTTTTAATAAATCGCGCCCGGAATAAATTAATAATTATTTTTATAACACAAATTTATCAAAAATAGCAAAGGGTAATTATTTTTAATTTCACTTTTATTAAACCGACATTACGATTTTTAATTTCAATAAAATAAATGTACTTTATTTTTAAAACCACAGTTTTAGAAAACGCGAGGGGGCAATTATTTTTATTTTTACTGATTAAACCGATTTAAGTTTTTTTTACTATTAATTACACTTTATAACACTCGAGATTGGACAAGTTCCAATTCGGCCCATCTCTACACAGGACTTTTAGTCCCATGGAGTTGGGACTTCCGATGCACAATAAATAAATAAAATAACAAAATCGCCGATTTGGCAGAAAACGTGGTCTAACGGCCAAGACTGATTAAACCGATTTAAGTTTTTTTTACTATTAATTACACACTTTATAACACTCGAGATTGGACAAGTTCCAATTCGGCCCATCTCTACACAGGACTTTTAGTCCCATGGAGTTGGGACTTCTGATGCACAATAAACTTATGTGTGTAAATAAATTAATAAAATAACAAAATCGCCGACTAGGCAGAAAACGTGGTCTAACGGCCAAGACTGATTAAACCGATTTAAGTTTTTTTTACTATTAATTACACACTTTATAGCACTCGAGATTGGACAAGTTCCAATTCGGCCCATCTCTACACAGGACTTTTAGTCCCATGGAGTTGGGACTTCTGATGCACAATAAACTTATGTGTGTAAATAAATTAATAAAATAACAAAATCGCCGATTAGGCGGATAACGTGGTCTAACGGCCAAGACGATGCCTCATTCACGTGTGTGTATTCGGGGTTCGATTCCCCATTCTTTAAAACAGTAGGATAGTTACAATCCCTAACCCGACACTTCGCACTTCACTGACTAACACGAAAAAAAACATCTTTAAAACGGTAGGATTTTAGTAGTATCATTTGAACAATTTATTTTTAAAGAGAGAAATTGCCACCCCAGTACACCACTTTTTATACGAACATCAGCAATCAGATGTTTATTATTATTATTATTATTAAATGAATAAAAAAACGCTTCGCGAAATCACCAACTTTTTGTTAAAACGTTTGCAAAATACAGTACTTTTACGCGCGCGTCGCGCGACCGAATTTTCGAGAAGAACTGACCACAAATACAAATTACACTCTTTGTTTGAAAATGTTTTTTCTCTGACTTTATTTCTTAACTTTATTTCTTAACTTTATTTCTTAACTTTTCGCACTAATGTCTGTCAAAAAAAAAAAATGAAAACATAAACTCGACAGCCATAAATAAAAAAAAAAAAATGAAATCTCAAATGTCAAAATGAGTGTTTGTCAGTTGTCGCGTTTTTTCGTATTTATAAAAATGATTTGATGAATGAGAAAAACAGAGTTCTGAAACTCATTCTACAGGGGAGTAAAACTGTAAGATAAAAAAATAAAAGAAATTGAAATAGCCATGAAATATTTTTAATGAATTTTGTATGAAAATGTTTCTGAGGAGTTTTTACTTTTAAATGTTATTCAACGTTTATATTTTCATTTATTGTGATTTGTGATCGGAAATTCGGCGCAGTTTATTTTTGTTTACTCTGTTACAAAATTAATTATGTAATAAAATAAATAAATAGTATGTTCTGGTTAGAATATAATATGTTTCTGATTAGACAATTTGACAAATTTCTTTTCCATATTTAACCCTTAGGCTGCTACGCAGTTTTTCGAGAATCTAATCAGAAATCCTCTTATTTACAACAAACCATCACGCCGTTTCCCCGTAGGGGTAGGCAGAGAGGATGGAACGCCATAACACTCTATCTTGGCATACAGCCCTCGCTTCCTCTACATTCATACATCTTGACATGGCACGATCGAGTCCATCTTCAAGTATTTGATGGACTCGATCGTGCCATGTCTTTCTCGGTCTTCCTCGTTTTCTGCATCCATCAACATTTGCATCGTAGATCCTTTTAGCCGTTCTTTCGCTGTCCATTCGTTCTACATGTCCAAACCAACGCAGCACCCCTTTCTTGATTCTGTCAATAATGCATGTCTCAGCCTTACACACTTCACGGATCTCGACATTTGTGCACCTATCATACATCGTTTTACCACACATTCGCCTGAGGGATCGCATTTCGACAGCATTCAACCTACTTTCATCATTATTTTTCCAATTCCATACTTCGCTCCCATACATTAGAGTTAGATCCTCTTATTTATACATTTTAAAAATATTTTATCGAATACGTTGTTTTCCAAACACACTACTGTTTTATCAATTAATAGCAATTCGAAGAAAAATCTTCCATTTCATAAATATCTAATTCAAGCCCAGTGGAGTGAGCAAGATAGACAATTCGTGCCGCAAATAGACAATATTCGTACAGCGGTTGTAAACCCTTTCTTAATTGAAAATAAAAACAAACAAAACTGATCTCGTACAGCAATCTCAAGGCGCATTGTTTTAATAGTTATTATTGAAACGAAATTATTATGATAGTTTTTTTGTTGATTGCGGGGCAAAGTGCTCTGTTATATATTATCAAACCTACCACTTCCATCAATGCATGCTAAACAAAAATTAAGTCAAATAAATCTTGAAATTTGTAGCAACAGAGAGGGAAAACATTTTTGCCAAGGGAATATGGAAGTCTAGGCATTTACAGGACTTATGATCTGTCATTGGCTGGTTTAAATGACCACTTTACACAATAAAAGATATTCACTATTCTGGGAATGTTTACGCAATAACATTCATGATTATTTTTACACTACCTCAACTATTCCATCTGTTGACTTTTGTAAACTAAAAGAGCTGAAACCTTTATTGATGTCATCTGGATAAATTATTTCACCTCCTCGGTAATGCCTAAAAATACTTAAAAATAACTGCATAAAAAAATCAACAATATTTTGAGTATGTCCAAATGTTTGTAGGGAGTTATTTAGATTGAAACTTAAAGGTAACCGGTAAATGCACTTAGAAGTGATATTATTTCTTGGTAGATGTTGTAATATAATTTTAATAAATAAAAAAAAACCTTTTTGCACAACTGTCTCACAAATTGATATCTCTTCTAAGACAAATATTCCGTTTCACTAATAGCTAGTTCACGCATAATGGATTTATTTATTTATTTATTTATTAACGGACATTGTCCATGTATACAATTTATAAGGTTTAAATATTACAATAAAAGAATAGTTTAAAACATTTAAAGAAAAAAGAAAGAAGCATTGACAAACATAAGGGACATCGAGACAAGATCTGGACTATTTATGTAGTGCTCGTTTAAATCGTTGTAAACTTAAACCAAAAAAGTCCAGATCCTGTCTTGAGTTAACAATACGACAAAGGCGGGTCATTGGAGAATTTAGGCCATAGTTTGTTCTATGCTGATCGATGAACAGTACTTCATTGTTTCTCAATCTACGAGTCGGGATATTGAATTTTACTTGTCCCAGTAATGATGGAACATCGATTATACCATTTAGTATGCCGAACATATATATGGAGTCAATATTAGTTCTACGTTTTTGTAGACTAGAAATATTTAACATTGACTCTATTTCAGCATAAGAATAATTATCTCTCTCTAGTCCAAGCATCCACGCTATTTTTCGAAGCAAGCGATGTTGGACTGATTCAATGTGATTAATGCGATTGACATAGAATGGAGACCAGACCACTGAGGCATATTCAAGAAGAGGGCGAACAGTTGAGCAATACAGAGTTTTGATTGTACGGACATTAGTAAAATCAGAGGATATTCTGTTAATGAAGCCAAGTAATTTCAGTGATTTATTTACTGTATTATCTATATGCTCGTTGTATGTCAGTTTATAGTCCAAAACAACTCCTAAATCTCTGATGGACTTGACTACATCAATTTTGGAGTTTTCTAATAGGTACTCGAAGGAAATTGGTTGTTTTGTTCTATAAAATGACATTATTTTGCATTTTTTAATATTTAGTTCTAATTTATTGACTTTACACCATCGGTTAAAAGAGTTAATGTCTGATTGAAGAAAAAAGCAGTCTTGTAAAGTTTGAATTATTTTGAGAATTTTGTTGTCGTCCGCGAAGAGCCAAAAACGAGAGTAAGAGAATGATTTAGCAACATCATTAATAAACAAATTGAAAAGCAGGGGTGCCAAATGAGCACCCTGAGGTACACCCGATGTAACATCAATACTGGTTGATAAATAGTTATTTATCCGAACATTTTGTGTCCTACTAGTTAGATACGATTTAATAAATGATAGTAATGGATCTCTTATTCCCAAGGCATGTAATTTATACATGAGAATTTTATGATCTACTTTGTCAAATGCCTTAGAAAAATCTGTATAAAGAACATCAATCTGCTGACCATTTTCGAGTGCTTTGACAATAACCTGGGTATAATCTACCAGGTTAGAGGTGGTTGATCTGGCAGATCTAAATCCATGCTGTTCATCGATCAGTATATTCTTAAACATGGGCGTGATTTTGCTAGCAATTATAGCTTCAAACATTTTAGGGATACAAGATAATGTTGAGATAGGCCTATAATTGCTAATATCAGATTTATCGCCTGATTTAAAAATAGGCCTTATATAACTTATCTTCCATAAGGATGGAAACTCACCAGATGATAGAGAGAGATTAAACATGAATGAAATTGGTTTAGAGAGACTGAAGCTACAATTTTTTAATAATAAATCTGGAATACCATCAGGCCCAGTGGTCTTTTTACTAGTTAATTTGTTCATAGAACGAAAAACATCATTATTAGAAATTGTGCAACTGTTTAAATCTATAGTATTTGAATATTGTAAAGGGAAGGGATAGCAGCATGAGGAATTATTATTTGCAAAAACGGATGAAAAATGAGTTGCAAAAAGATTTGCAATGTCGGCACCATTAGTTGCTCGTCCGTCATTGAGGAACATAATTGACGGTATATGGTGATCGCTACGCTTATCCGAAACAAATTGAGCGAGATAGACAACGGTTGCCGAAATTACAAACAGCTGAGGTAAATTACATATTTTTCACATTTATATATATTTTTAATCTTACTTTGCTACTCTAACTAACAATTTAACTCTGCAAAGCGTCCTTTTTATTTTGAATAAATTTACAAAATATATCATTCAAAATGATAACGGATAGTAAAAGTGATAAAGAAATAATAGTACCTCACCGAGAAACTCGGAGGCTTAGCAGCTCAACTCATTTCGAAAGTGAATTAGACGATAACGATCATTTTTTGAGTGATAGTGATAATAATTTATAATATGACTCTTACGAAGAGCACGAAATTGAAGAAGCTTTTTCTGAAGTATTTTTGGATCAATATCGAGCTGATATACCTTATTTACGTTTTGTTTGTAGAATAGTTTGTAGAATAGAGTTTGTATTGTAATAATTACGTTTTGTTAGAAAAGTAATAATTATTACCTAATGAACAGCTAAAACATTATAATAAATTAACAAATGATTTTTTTAATATTTAAACGTCCTAATAGCCAATCATTAGATTCCCATACTTCAAATAAATCTCGACAACCACCCGATGGATCTAAACCTGGTTTTTGCAGTCAGTTAAGTGTCCTAAAACAAAGCTACTCGTATTTGCAATATCTTAGAAAAATAAACATTAGTACGTCAAATTCGTTTCTTACCGAAAAAGACCGTATTTTACCGAAATCTGGTAAAATTCCCGTAAAATACCGCAGTAATTTTACCGCCTTGCATCTCTACTCGTGACGTCACAAGTCGCCGTCGGCGAGTTCTACTGATTGGCCAGTTAGCTTCCTGGAAATCTACCAAAGCACTATATGATTGGTTGATTCGGAAGAACTTGTGACATAATTCAAAGTAGTACATTTTTATTAATTTTTTCATACATATTTGAGAATCTTCGCCATACAATTAAAGGCTTTAATTTTTACCTTTGTAAAAATATATTTTAAATCTAATTTCCTGTAGCACTGAACACCATCAATGTTCATATATATAGATATTGCCTAGAGCATTAATTATGAATTATAAAACATAATTACAAATAAATATAAAATCTCTGTACATATTTTATATAAGGACCTAGTACGTTATTACAAAATAGAATCATAAAAATAAAATTTTCTTAACAAGTGAAGAAATACAAGGTTCTTGTCTTAATACATAAACTGCCATACAAAATTAAACATTTCATTTATTTATTTATTTACACGCCCTACGGGCTTTTACATTTATTAGGAATACATGCAAGTGCAGCAGTGAAACATAAGTATGTACACTTAGTTAAAAATAACATAAGAGAAACTTAAAGATACAATAATATTCTATTATACAAATATACAAAAAAGAAAAAATAAAAGAATTTGAAATGAATAAGTCACTCAGATACCAACATAATATTAAAATTCCAAAATTCCATACAAGTCATGGTCAAAATAGCTTTGTCTTCAAAGGTGTAAAAAATTATAATAATCTTCCTAATGAACTAAAAGCTATTAAAAATAATATATCGATAAATAAATTTAAAGTTAATCCAAATAAATTTTTTGAACTCGTGTAAAAACAACACTAAATTTTAATTAGTATGAATGTATTATTGTTTTATGTTTATTCTTTATATATCCTATGTTTTTATTTTTCTTTTCATGTACTCGTATTAAAATTATATAAACTCTTATAAATAAACAACTAAAACAGTGTAAGTCACTCTCCAAGCACAAGAGTTAGTCTCTATTTTTGGAGAGTTACAGTGATAACATTTACTAGATGTGTAAAAGTAGTTATGTTTAGAATTTCACAAAAACTTGTACGTTTTATGAAATTTTATGAATAAAAATGATTTTTTTTTAAATAAGTAAAAATAAGAAAATGTACCAACGTAAGTATATGGATTTATGGAAAGATATTTACATATAAAAACATACACATATACATTTATGCATGTGCATATTGTTATGTTTATATTTCACACCTTAGACTTCATAAGAATTATTATTCAAATCTTCCCGCAGTTGACCAACAGCGCCACTTACGACAATTTCTATAACTAAAAATCAGTCATACCAAAACAAAATAACTTAATTTCCAGAACAGTAAACTTAACAAATACCTCTTCAAGGACATTAGGATCCTCAAGCCGTTTTGGCGACAGTTCCGGGACAGCCTCGATAGGAGAAAGACGTTCTCTCCTACTGCCCGTGAACTCCGCGGGCCTCCGAAACTAGCGGAACCGCGTTAAACGATAACATCGCGCCATCTCTATTCTTCAACGTGCGTTGTAAAGTAACGAAAATTGATATATCACGGGATTTCTAGCACCTTATGGGCTGTTTCCCTTTGTCCGCGCGACGCGTGGCCATCCTACCCGTCCATCGCACGTTATCGGACCCATCCGGGGCCCGGTAGGCGTATCAGCAACCCCAATAGCTCCTGGGGGACCTCGACGAGCTCCAGGAAGAGATATTTTCCGAACCAGCCACTTCCCACCTGTTGCAGTCTCGATGACATCTCTTGCAACCCACGTGCTTAGCACGAGGCCGCTCTCTCATTATTATTGAGGTATATGAAAAAAAATAGCAAATAAAAAACAATATTAGGAAATTTTTTACAGATTAATTTATAACCTTTTGAATACTTAAACTATAATTATATAAAGACAGAAGAAATATATCAACTTCACCATACTCGTAGGGAAGTTTGAAGGTTTAAAACTAATATCAGAAAAAGTAAACACAAGTAATTGTTCAAAACAAGAAAGTTCAAGAAAAATTATAGACCTTTTAAATTGATTCAAAATTGTAAATTCAATATGGGATTGCCCTGAACTATTATCCCTCATCAACTTCAGGGTGCCTGGAAGAATGACTAGACAGGTGCCACCGTTTTGTAGCAACAATTCACGGACAGTGTATACTTGTAATGCCGTATTAAACAGACTTCATGAACTCGGCAATAGTTATTCCCGCGTATCTGATATATTGAGTGTAGGGTATTGTTCCTATAGAACACCTTTTGAACTTTTTCAAATATGGTGAATGGTAATTATATTTATTTATTCATGCATTTCATATACAATTTTTTGTTCACTTTGCCCAGCTGTGTGAAACAGTACTTATGATTTTCTTGTTGTTTTACTGTAGAATGTTTTATTATTTAAACTTTCTACTGAATATGCTGTATAATTTTTAGGTTAATTTTTTTTTTATAAATCTTGGGTATAAAAAAATTCATGTTTTAAAAAAATATATATATTAAGCCAAATATGTTTATATTATAAATGTTTGTAAAAGGCAGATTTGCCGTTAATGTTTATAAAATAAAATAAATAAAACATAATAACAAACTATATGTATAATATTAGGACTCGGTACATTACAATATGATCTTATAGTGCAGTACGACCCCGCTGAACGCTGTTTCAGCATCAGAGCAATCAAAGCCCAGAATCGGCACATTTTTGTTACTACGATACTTGCATGCAGTCGCATAGCGCATTGTATCATTACAGTACAAACACATGTTTGCTGGGTCACAGTTGATTTAAGATCGGTCTTCAACGTCACAACCGGCGTGAGTCTTTCTAACGACAATCTTAAAGAATTAGTAGGACAACAAGTGAACAAAGACAAGGAAATTAACATTTCCAAGTATAAGGAAGAAAACAGTTTACGAAAATTGAAGAACACAAAAGTGAAATAACAACAATGCAATTCGGAGTACCTCAGGGATCAATATTAGGACCATTGTTCTATATAATATTCATTAACGACATAATACACAGTGACATAATGGGAAAAAAAACAATCTATGGCGGACGACTTAGAAATTTTATATGAAAATAAAAATGACATTGAAACGACTAAAACCATCAACAATGACGTGCAAAAACTATTAGAATGGACAAACAAAAACTTCTTAACACTAAATGCCAAGAAATGCAATATAATACATTTCCAAACACAAAAGAAGAACCATAACATGAACATAAAAATAAACAACGAAACTCTTCAAGAACTAGAACATGTGACTTACCTAGGACTCACAATGGACAGACAATTCAAATGGACAAAACACATAGACGGACTCACTCAAGTAATTATACCCAAGATTTATAAAAAAAAAATTAAACCAACAATTATACAAGATTTATATAAAAAAAATTAACCTAAAAATTATACAGCATATTCAGTAGAAAGTTTAAATAATAAAACATTCTACAAGAAAATCATAAGTACTGTTTCACACAGCTAGGCAAAGTGAACAAAAAATTGTATATGAAATGCATGAATAAATAAATATACAGTGGTGCCTCACACAACGAACTTAATTCGTTCCAAGAGCAAGTTCGTTATGCGAAAAGTTCGTTATGTGAAACGCGTTTTCCCATAACAATACATGTTAAAAAAAATAATTCGTTCTGTAGCATAAAATATGGTAAGATGACATAAAAAAAAGATAAATTTTTTGTTATTATTTTTATTTAGATACATCTAAAAACATAATGAAAAAAACACACATTTTTTAATTTTAAGAAATAATCGAATCTTGCACATCTTCATCCATTTTCCGCTTTTTGGCCGATGGTGCAGTGAAAAACCTGTCCAAAGTCGTTTGTTTCTCTCTTTTCTTCAACATCTGCCGGAAATAACGGACAAGAGTATCGGAGTACAGGTCGTTGATCCTGTTTGCTTCAGCGGAATCCGGATAGTGGGCATTGGTAAACTCCTGAACTGCTTTCCATTTGACCAGGATGTTCTTGATGTCAGCAGTTGGAATTTGTTGATTGTTTGATTGTTGCTCCTCGTTATCAGATGACGCTTCCCTTTGAGCATTGTCCTGTTGTTGGTCCAGAAGTGTTTGGAGCTCTTCAGTTGTCAGCTCTTCTTTGTGTTCCTCAATAAGCTCCTCTACATCCTCTTCAACGATTGCTGCGACACGTGCGTAAGTTAAGCGTACTGCTCAGTGACTAACGACTGCCTGCGCGGAAGGATGCAATAAATCGGCAGTGATCGTGTGAAGTGGGCGACTTCGTTGTGTGAAGCGAAGTTCGTTGTGTGAAGCGAAGTTCGTTGTATGAATCGTGAAATGAACGAAAAGGAAGTTCGTTGTGTGCAGCGTTCGCTGTGCGAGGCGTTCGTTATGCGAGGCACCACTGTAATTACCATTCACCATCTTTGAAAAAGTTCAAAAGGTTTGTTCTATAGGAACAATACCCTACACTCAATATATCAGATACGTGGGAATAACTATTGCCGAGATCATGAAGTCTGTTTAATACGGCATTACGAGTATACACTGTCCGTGAATTGTTGCTACAAAACGGTGGCACCTGTCTAGTCATTCTTCCAGGCACACTGAAGTTGATGAGGGATAATAGTTCAGGGCAATCCCATATTGAATTTACAATTTTGAATAAATTTAAAAGGTCTATAATTTTTCTTGAACTTTCTTGTTTTGAACAATTACTTGTGTTTACTTTTTCTGATATTAGTTTTAAACCTTCAAACTTCCCTACGAGTATGGTGAAGTTGATATATTTCTTCTGTCTTTATATAATTATAGTCTAAGTATTCAAAAGGTTATAAATTAATCTGTATAGAATTTCTTAATATTGTTTTTTATTTGCTATTTTTTTTCATATATTTCTATAATAATGTATGTATTTATGTATATATATGTACATACATAAATGTATATGTGTATGTTTTTATATATATGTAAATATCTTTCCATATACCCATATACTTACGTTGGTACATTTTCTTATTTTTACTTATATAAAAATAAAAAAAATATTCGTAAATTTCATAAAACGTACAAGTTTTTATGAAATTCTAAACATAACTACTTTTACACATCTAGTAAATGTTATCACTGTAACTCTCCAAAACAAGAGACTAACTCTTGCGCTTGGAGAGTGACTTACACTGTTTTAGTTGTTTATTTATAAGAGTTTATATAATTTTAATACGAGTACATGAAAAGAAAAATAAAAACATAGGATATATAAAGAATAAACATAAAACAATAATACATTCATACTAATTAAAATTTAGTGTTGTTTTTACACGAGTTCAAAAAATTTCTTTAGATTAACTTTAAATTTATTTATCGATATATTCTTTTTAATAGCTTTTAGTTCATTAGGAAGATTATTATAATTTTTTACACCTTTGAAGACAAAGCTATTTTGACCATGACTTGTATGGAATTTTGGAATTTTAATATTATGTTGGTATCTGAGTGACTTATTCATTTCAAATTCTTTTATTTTTTCTTTTTTATATATTTGTATAATAGAATATTATTGTATCTTTAAGTTTCTCTTATGTTATTTTTAACTAAGTGTACATACTCATGTTTCACCGCTGCACTTGCATGTATTCCTTATAAATGTAAAAGCCCGTAGGGCGTGTAAATAAATAAATAAATAAAATGTTTAATTTTGTATGGCAGTTTATGTATTAGGACAAGAACCTTGTATTTTTTCACTTGTTAAGAAAATTTTATTTTTATGATTCTATTTTGTAATAACGTACTAGGTCCTTATATAAAATATGTACAGAGATTTTATATTTATTTGTAATTATGTTTTATAATTCATAATTAATGCTCTAGGCAATATCTATATATATGAACATTGATGGAGTTCAGTGCTACAGGAAATTAGATTTAAAATATATTTTTATAAAGGTAAAAATTAAAGCCTTTAATTGTATGGCGAAGATTCTCAAAAATGTATGAAAAAATTAATAAAAATGTACTACTTTGAATTATGTCACAAGTTCTTCCGAATCAACCAATCATATAGTGCTATGGTAGATTTCCAGGAAGCTAACTGGCCAACCAGTAGAACTCACCGACGGCGACTTGTGACGTCACGAGTAGAGATGCAAGGCGGTAAAATTACTGCGGTATTTTACTGGAATTTTACCAGATTTCGGTAAAATACGGTCTTTTTCGGTAAGAAACGAATTTGACGTACTAATGTTTATTTTTCTAAGATATTGCAAATACGAGTAGCTTTGTTTTAGGACACTTAACATGACTGCAAAAACCAGGTTTAGATCCATCAGGTGGTTGTCGAGATTTATTTGAAGTATGGGAACCTAATGATTGGCTATTAGGACGTTTGAATATTAAAAAAAATCATTTGTTAATTTATTAAAATGTTTTAGCTGTTCATTAGGTAATAATTATTACTCTTCTAACAAAACGTAATTATTACTATACAAACTCTATTCTACAAACTATTCTACAAACAAAACGTAAATAAGGTATATCAGCTCGATATTGATCCAAAAATACTTCAGAAAAAGCTTCTTCAATTTCGTGCTCTTCGTAAGAGTCATATTATAAATTATTATCACTATCACTCAAAAAATGATCGTTATCGTCTAATTTACTTTCGAAATAGGTTGAGCTGCTAAGCCTCGGAGTTTCTCGGTGAGGTACTATTATTTCTTTATCACTTTTACTATCCGTTATCATTTTGAATGACATATTTTGTAAATTTATTCAAAATAAAAAGGACGCTTTGCAGAGTTAAATTGTTAGTTAGAGTAGCAAAGTAAGATTAAAAATATATATAAATGTGAAAAATATGTAATTTACCTCAGCTGTTTGTAATTTCGGCAACCGTTGTCTATCTCGCTCAATCCATTATGCGTGAACTAGCTATTAGTGAAACGGAATATTTGTCTTAGAAGAGATATCAATTTGTGGGACAGTTGTGCAAAAACGTTTTTTTTTATTTATTAAAATTATATTACAACATCTACCAAGAAATAATATCACTTCTAAGTGCATTTACCGGTTACCTTTAAGTTTCAATCTAAATAACTCCCTACAAACATTTGGACATACTCAAAATATTGTTGATTTTTTTATGCAGTTATTTTTAAGTATTTTTAGGCATTACCAAGGAGGTGAAATAATTTATCCAGATGACATCAATAAAGGTTTCAGCTCTTTTAGTTTGCAAAAGTCAACAGATGGAATAGTTGAGGTAATGTAAAAATAATCATGAATGTAATTGTGTAAACATTTCCAGAATAGTGAATATTTCGTAGTGTGTAAAGTGGTCATTTAAACCAGCCAATGACATATCATAAGTCCTGTAAATGCCTAGACTTCCATATTCCCTTGGCAAAAATGTTTTCCCTCTCTGTTGCTACAAATTTCAAGATTTATTTTACTTAATTGTTGTTTAGCATGCATTGATGGAAGTGGTAGGTTTGATAATATATAACAGAGCACTTTGCCCCGCAATCAACAAAAAAACTATCATAATTATTTCGTTTCAATAATAACTATTAAAACAATGCGCCTTGAGATTGCTGTACGAGATCAGTTTTGTTTGTTTTTATTTTCAATTAAGAAAGGGTTTACAACCGCTGTACGAATATTGTCTATT
>NW_028280684.1:0-21341 GCF_059751315.1 Micrasema longulum | reverse complement strand
GTAATGAATTTGCTACTTAACATTCGTTTGCTAATTAGACATGAAATGTGATTACCATCCTGTTTCGTAAGATCAAAAAAACCCCGGTATTTCTACACTTTAAAAGGACACAACACGGAAACAGTTGAATTAAAATCTTGCGTACTTGAGCGACATTAGTTTAAAACAATAAATATTATTTAACATGATATAAAAATATCCGTTATGTGTAAAATAAAATTTGTTTTTATTTTATGTTTAAAGTTTATTTATTCAATAACTCTTATTAAATGACTCTTTACTTATCTACTCTGTTCTGTCAATCAATATTCCCGCGTGCACAATAAAATTTTAGAAAAATCAACAGATTGCTTTTTTTAACCTTACATTTGTGTTATAATTATTTTTTTCCCCATCATGCAATAATACGCGGCGACATCACGATTGCGCGCCGCAAAAGTTGGGCATGGTGGGGGAATTATTGGATACAGTCCGATGTATTCGAATTTGATTCTACGCTCATTCTAGACTTTTCTTAATTCTTTGCTTGTTGTTTACTATATTTTAAGTTCTGATTTCAAAAAATTTAAAATTTAAAATTAATTTAAAATATTCGATGATTGCGTGATGAAAAGTTCAAGATTCCATAATAAAAATAACAGATATTATCATGTCAATATTTTCTTTTTTTCTTTTACGGCGTTATAAAGCATCGTGTTAAGTTCATAACCACCTACGAGACAGATATCGATAGACAAAATACAAAAAACTCATAAATATATATATAAAAATAATATTTCAACAATGCGCCACAAACTACTTACAGGAGCGTGAACATAAACATGTAATCTGTCTATCCCAGAAGCGAACCGTGTATAGAAGCGATTATGCGCAGCTTACCATTATATTTGACTAACTTTAATAATGTTTTATGGGAACTTTATTTACAGAAAAACAATCAAATAATTAACATTTATTTTAAATCATTTCCACCGTATTGTTTATGAAAACCTTCTTAATTATTTTTAATTGCTTCGCTTTGTCTTTCAATAACACTTTCTATTGTCATTTAGCACCCTGATTTACATCGAAATTCACGAAAACAAACGGCTTTTAAGGCACCTAATATAAATATAAATTTTAATAAAGCGCGCCCAGCGCCTGCGGTTAGCCAAAAACTAGCCGATTATTCCAGCTTATTTTTTCATACAAATAAGTATACTATATTTTGAATGTATTAACCCCACCCCAGTGCGGGTTTTTTCTTCTAGATTAAACTTGCAGATTACACAAATTATTTGAAGATTCTTGATTTGGAAAATCTAGTGGAATTGACTTCCTTAGGATGAAGTCTATGAGGATTATAAAAATGAGGATGGTAATTCCTTAATTTGTCAGTATCAAAATCATTAAAAATAATAAAAAATACAAGTCATAGACACAATTAAGATCAACTAACCCTATTTTATTTCATCTAACTGTGCATATTTTTATCTGATATCAGACTTAGGTTATGTTAAATTATGTCAATTGGTTGAGGATGAACGGATATCCTTTTCCACCTTTTTCAATTCAATTCAACGAGTATAAATATTTTTTATGAATTATTTAATAAATAATATTTACTAACTAAATTAAATTATTGTTTTGCAAATGGCGTAGCATTCTGAAAGCGCTATTTATTAACTCAATTTCAACTGAAAATTAAGTTAGCATACTGTACGGAGCAGCCATCTTTCAGTTTTAAGAAACTAATAATGAAATAAAAGTTTCTGCATTCCTCGTTCATTTTGAGAATCTATTGTGTGCAACCGTTAAACACTTGTTTAAAAACGGAATAATGAAAAGTTTTTCAATTCGAGTTAACGGAAAAGTTTATTGGCGTTTGAAGATGAAAAGTTATCCTAAGAAGTTGTTTTTTTGGTAATCTTATTGCTTTCAAACTGCAGTTTATTAAATTGTATTGGTGGTTTTGATTGATTTTTTTCTTTATTGGATTCTATATTATTGTTTAATTCATTTATTGTATTACTAGTTCAACACAACATCTTTACTGTCATCATGAGCAAACATGCAGTTATTTGTAAAATTCATATTTTTAACTTTGACGATTTTTAGTATTTATCAACTATACCTATGCATATTTAAAAAAAAAATTGTCAATAATCAGAAGTAAAAAAACACAACACGTCAAATGTTTTCAAAGCATAAAACCTGCGTGTTTCATATTAACACTATTTTTTGCTTCTAAATCTTTAATATTGTAATATTGCTAAAGAAACTTTAGTTAAATTTAAAAATGTAAATTTTTTTTTTGTATTGAAACATGTTTTTCACTAATAACAATAGTTCGAAATTTTCTTGTAGAACATTACCTCATGATAAACTTTTTTATTATTTTTTTTATTAATAAATTTCATAAAAGGCACATGTATTTTTAAAAATTCTATACAAATCTACTTATACAAATCTAGTGAATGGTATCACTGTAACTCTCCAAAAAAATATGACTTATTTTGTGATTTTTGTCAAAACCTGTCTTTTTGCTTATGACGGCAGTATATAACGTCGGTATACTGCAGGATTATTCTGTCGCAATTCAGTTTCGTAATTTTATTCGTTCGTCATATATCCATCTAACTCTTACGCAATCAATATCGTATTTCGATCTCGTTCCCTCCCATAAGATACGAATGAATTTACAATTTGTTACAGAATAAGGCCACTAGTAAAACGCTATTTTTGAAATATTATTAACTATATAGCGCCATTTTCATACTATAATACCTCAAGGGTACCTTATTTAGTGGTTCTACAAATAATTATGTAAATTATTTGATTCAATTTTTTTATTGACAATTCTTGATGGAATTCTATTGTAATCATAATATGTCAACAATTACAACTTATATTGACATATAAGTAACTAACTAAACGTACTTGGTCCACTTTTACTTATTTTTTCAACCAATCAACGCTTTGACTGTCTAATGGGTATCTTCAGACTGGATCCAGACCAAAGAAAGCGTTATTTGGTAAAAAAATAAAAAGTTTACCAAGAATTTGTAATTAGTAACTTATATGTAAATATAAGTTATAACATCATTTATCATGTAAATGATTCAAATTTATTTGAACATGAAATTTGTTAATTTAGTAAAAAAATGAATATGCTACAGATTCATTCATGAGAACAAGTAGGTTTTAAGTTTTTTTCCGAAACATCACTTTTCATTTCATAAAATCACTTCAAGCGCGCTTCACAAAAAAATATTCTATGCAATATTGAAGTAAGCTTTATTTAAGATTTAAAATTTGAGTAAAGCTTTTTAGTAAGAAAATTTATTTTATCAGAATGTGCTAAGGATTTATTTAAATAACCTTATCAGGCTGAAAAGTTTGGGTAGAGTGTATTGCAAGTACTTAACTAATATGACAAAATAAATTATAATACTCAAAAGTTTGACTTAAATTTTACGTCACTTCAAAATCAGTATTCATAAATTACTTTGTAACGCGCCCTTGAGGTATTATATTACGAAAATGGCGTTTTATGAATTATTCATGATAATAATATTAAAAGACGTGTACATTATTTACGATTGATACATCCATTTGGAGTTGTGATTTGTAAATTTGTTTATATTCAATTTTATTTTTTGTTGGATAATTGAAAAAAAAGAGGTATCAGAAATAATAAAAAGTTGAGTTTTTTGTGATTAAAATCGTAAAAAGTGCAAAATATTAAAATAAAAAGTTCTGCAGCTTCCGTTATTATCTGTATCCGAACAGTAAAAAATGAAAATTAAATATAATTTTTACATGAAAAAAAAAAAATAATAAGAACCCTGAAAGGGTGCTTTCCATTCGATGGCTACAGGTAAAAATCTTGAAAAAAGAAATCGAGCAGACATAAGTCCACTTCATAGCGCAGTGGTAAATACATTCGCTAAACGCGAATGGTGTCTTATGTTCAATTTTTAGCAGAACGGAGTGAAATATTGGTTTTTAAATTGTTCCCATAGTATTTTATTACGGAATCTAGAGTATAAAACTTTTATGGAAACCGAACGACAGAAGGCTTTTTATCAAGACTCTTAGCAGTTTGGAGCAAAAAGGCAGATGACTAAAGGACTTCCTTATCAAAACTCAATACTTTAAAGCGTATTTAAAAAAATATATAAATAAATTCGTAGTATTGTTTTTTAATTTCTAAGTCTAGTTTTATTGTTGCATTTATTTGATATAATGGACAGCTTTAGAATCCCCTACACCATATACTGCGGCCCATGAAATTCCAGCTGGTCGCCGTCTGCCTGAAAGATCGCCAAAGAAATGGAAGGACAGCTGGAACTCTGCATCTCAGGAATAACCCCTCTAGACGATAACAGTTTAACCATTCTAAATGGAGAAAAAGAGAAAAAAAATCCTGTTTTTTTTATTAAAAACGCACCGATAAACTTTTATTTATTAATAGTTTGGTGTTATGGATCCCCAAAAATGGAAAAAAATACTAGAATTTATAATAATAAAAAAAAAATGCTAGCTTTCAAAGTAACAAAAGTTATCACCACTATGCACTTCTGGATTTGGATAAAAAAATTATGACCAAAAAAGAAAGGACAAAGTTTTCTTAAACAACTTTGTCTGCTAGGAAATAAAAGGTACTATTTTGTCGCTACAGCAGTAAAGTGAATTTACAGGTGGATACATAGTCTTCATAATTTAATATTGGTAGCGCTTGTCCAGTAAATAAACGTATGTTTGAAGCTTAGAATATATTTCAAAAGCTTTCACTACGAACAAGGATGATTGGTTGAAAACTATATACAAACAGCGCTACCCATTCAAGAAACCATGTAATCAAAATGCAGAATGTTTTACGAAATTAAATAAAAATATGACGTGCGATTGTTGAAATTGACAAATTATTTGAGTTATTTATTAATTATTTTTTATACCTAAAGAACTTGAACGCATCTTGAAGAATAGTAAAACACTCGTACTTACACAAACAAGACGTAGTTTTAAGAAATACAGTCAGGAGATACATGTTATGAAAAAATTAGGGATGCATCGATTCGCATTTCTGTCAATGCGTTCCAGTACATGTATTTTTATGTTCCTTCACGATTTCAGGATACTCCAGATTTCACCTGAGGTAAGCCACATTCGAAAAATAAGAAACCTTTGAGCTGCGGGTGTAGTTGAGGATCCTTAAAATTCGATAAGTAGATGGAGTCCGAAAAGAAGACGTTATGAGTAGGACGCATTCATCTTAAGGTCCCACAGAGGTAAACGCGTTATAATCAACTTTTCCATGTACTTTAATGTAGAACAAATTTTACAAAAAACACTACTATTAACCGTTTTGGATACTTATTACAGAAAATTTAACCACATATATATTTGCAAAAAATATTAAATGTATCAAAATAGCCATAAGTACTGAACTATCAATGCCTGCTTCTTCTTATCCTTTTCTTTATTGTATTATTTTGAAAGTTAAAAATCTAGAGTAGTTTTTAAAGTTATTCAAAAACAAAAAAAATGCCTTTTTAGATTTTTTATTTAAAGTTGAAAATTCAAGTCTGACTCGCTCCAACGTAAATTCTCAATTTTAAGTCAAAACTTTTTAACTTTTTTTCGGTAAGTTTTATTAATGTTACGAAGCTGATTATTTTATGCGTAAAAGCACAATTTAAATAAGATAAGATGGAAAAAAAAATATTTCAAATAAACCTTCCACAAGCTTAAAAAAAACAAATTAAAACCGATCCGGCCGAAGATTTTGAAAAACCAATTTAAAAAATCATAACTCGAAAACTATGCAATATCGTGGAACATACGTGGGGGTGATTCGAATACCTCTCAACAGGAGGCACCAACATTTTTCCTTTGGACGTCACTTCTCCGGCCATCCGTATACGAGTATAATATGACATATATTCATAGAGACACTGTGTGGATACAAATACAAAACATGAAATGCAAAAATAATTATATATAAACATGAATACAAACGTCGCACTCATACAATTTTATAAACTCTTTTCTGACATATTATGTATTATTAAATTAACAGTGGATTTTTTTAATTGGCTCTAGAATTGTTTATATATTTTTACTTATTTTTTTATGTAAATAGCTGTAACAATCCCAAATAAATAAAATAATTAAATAAATGTATTGTCTCAATACGCTTCATAATACACTTGGGGTGGCGATTATAATTTTGTGTGGATATTGCCATAGAAACGAGAAGAATAACAAACATTAAAATTCGGGAGATCACAGGAGGGGTAGGATAGGTGGACTTTCATCCAACGGCGGTTCATTCAGTCGCAAACCACTCAATCCCACCAACTTCTCACGCAACCAACACTGTTGTCTATTGGCAATTCTACGCCAACTGAGATATAAAGAAGCACTTGCTCTGAATCTAGCTGGAAAGTAAAATTTCATAAAGGTGAGCAACCTCATAGTATAAAGAAGAATAAATAATAAAACCATTTAAATTCGAATGCTGCAATATTTCGGAAGCATTGCAAAACACCCAGAGAAACAGGATATCTTACCCATACCTATCCTATATCTCATTGAACAAGGCGAAATTGCGAGCCAAAGAGGGCCCGGAAGGAGATCAACTTCCTGGCTGAAGAACTTGAGGCAGTGATATACCAAGTCTTTAGTGCAGCATTTTTGGGTGGCCATTTTATAAATAATGCTGGGCAACATGATCGCGGACATGAATCCAAAGTACAAGTAGCCATCTAGTCAAAAACACAAATCTCGGATTATTGTTCTATTTCACACAAAACTGTATTCTTCATTCGCTTCGACCTAAAATAACAAATACTTTTATTTGGCGCGTTAAATACTGTACTATTCAATACCAAAAAAAAATGTTTTGAGAATAATCTTGAAAAAATATTTTATTAGCAAATCTACTTAATCAAATTCCAACATGATTTGACCGAGTTACATGAAATGCCCATCTATTGGCTTGTGTCCATTACGACCCAAGGAGGCTAATGTTCACATATTAAATCCTAACACGAACAACTGTCAATTTTTTCGTTCTAACTTTGGCGGTATCATTGCTTTTAGAATATTTTGGATCAAATCCAAAAGCATGGAAATTTGTAAAAATATCTACAGAAATATATGAATTTTGATTAGAGACCACGGATTACAATGAATAAATAAATAAATAATGAGATCAATTGATGTTTGTCAATTTACCAACGCTTAGGATTCATATTTTTTAAAAACCATTTTTTTATTTTTTTTAATCGGGTTGTGGTCCCGTGGCTTGTGTCTCGGACTCACGGATCAAAAGCCCGTGGTTCAAATCCCACTCTACCCCAACTTGGTTCCTATTTTTATATATTTATTATATTTCCTATTCTAATAGTGAGTTATTTACAACTCGTTAAAAATGGCCCTCTAAATTTAATATTTGCGTAAATTATAAGAACGCAAATATTTTTTAGTTTTTTTTTTTAGTTTATTAAAGAGGAAAGTGTTTTAAAACTAGATATATAATTTTTTAAAGTGCTTAACACTTGTAAAATTAGCTAAAACGCTAAGTTTTTGTAATTTTTTTGTTCAAAACACTAACTTTGTTGTTATTTATTTTTAAGAAATACATGCTTCCTTGCCTTATTTTATCATAATTTTTTAAACGCCTCTACTACCTTTTTTTATTTATATAATTTTATTTTTCTGCATGATTTGGGTTTTTACATTTTTTTATCGTGCGTCCGAAGACGGGAGAAAAACTGGACGTTTTTTTTTAGTTTTTTATGGTTCCAGCTTTCATAGGAAACAGCTTATAAAAAAAGCTTATCAAAAGATGAAATAATTGAAGAAAGATGAATGTTCAAACATAGGCAAATTGTGAATGTAACACAATGTCAGGTCGAAGCTCTGTAAACGCCGAAACTTCTTGATTCCTTCTCTAAAGTCTCCACCCCTGTTGTTATTTTTTAATCTTGATGACTCCCTAAGAGACAAAATCTGGTTTTGTCTTCAAATTTTTGGACAAATTAATAATTTTAAAAATAAATTATGCCTTTTCGAGAAAGTTTGTTTAGCTTCGAAACTGGTCGGTAAAAAAATATAAAATAAAGGGGCCAAAATTAAGTAAGTTCATCGAGTATAAATTTTATAATAAATTAATTGATAAAGTTACCTTTCTTACTAATAACTGAATCTTAAGCTAATTTTTGCAAAATATATATTCCAATTACATTAAAAAAAACAAGTAAATTTCGATAAAAAACTTATTTTTTTGTTTTCATAGTCTCAGAGAAATTTTCCAATAAAGCAGAACTTTCTGAATATAACAGTTCCACAAATTAACTCGGCGGAAATTTTGTTGATAACTCGTGGCAGGATTTTAATTACCTCGTAGGATATGTATAAAGGAGTAGCTATTTTTATCAAAAATAAATCAATTAAGGCAGAATCAGGAAACAATAACTTGTAAATATTACTTTATTATTATTTAGTGTTTTGAGGCTTTTGCCAAAATCAATATTTGTTTATTTAAAAAATAACTGTTACCGTAAATGACCATTTTCTAACTCTGTAAAGACTGTGGTTAATACTGTTAGCCCTATCATAGCAAAATAAATTTCAAATCATGAGTCCGCCGGTCATCTTAAATGCGTGCGTCCCCATCACTGTCATTAAGTGACTGAATCTGTTTTACACATACTCCGGCCACAGAACAGCGTTTTTGTCTTCCTTGTTATAAGTTCTATCTTCGTGCTCTCTCCTGATCATATTTATTGCTTTATTGGCGTCATGCGTCACATTCGCGTTGAAAGGATAAATATTTTTTTATTTAAAAATCCAGGACGGTTTTTGCAAATTTTACTTTCTTAATCCGGTGTGAATATGTTTAACTTCATCATTTAAAAACTAAGGGAGATACATCAAGTCCTGTATCGTATATAGACGAGTGTAACATCACATCAACAAAAAAATTATCAATTACTTCCCAGATTAGTGTGATATATTTTTGGTAATAATATGAAGTCTTAAAGTTCGCTATAAACTGTTTTAAACTCATGAACAAAACATTAATAATTTTACCAGCAAAAGTTTCCCACTCCTAGTATCATTTTGGACTGTAATCATTAGTAGGTTTATTTAAAAAAAATTGGCAACAATTAGAACCATACAAAATAAAATTTTATAGGTTTGGCATCCTAGAATAATAGACCTTGATTTGCATGAAATTCATAAAAGTGAAAAGTCGACGTACGCTACCTAAAACGCTGTATTTGAAGAAGAGAGCTTAAAAGTGTTTTTTCTGAACCGTAGACGTCTTTCAATTATGTTTTAAGATAAAGATCATATAATTGTCAAAAAAACGAAAATCTCAGATCTTCAACAAAGCAGTTCTATTTCTTTACGCAGGGCATGTCGAAATATCTCGTAAACTAACGATTTTTAACTGAGGTCGTAATATGTAGAGAAAGGTCGCGTACCTTGGACCTAGTTGTACCTGAGTCCAATTGCCATTTTGTGCTATCTAGTAGCTTTTTAAATAATGTATTTATGATCGTTTGTAGGCAATCCACTAGATCGGATTATAAACGTCATTTTACAATGGCTTATTTCAAAGCATTTGATTGAAGTGAAAAAAAGTTTTTCGACCAAAAAGGTAAGTTTTTTTGTTTATATATATGTTACGTTTTCTTCACCTCCTGTATTTTATTATTACGCAATCGAGATTTGTTGATGATTGACTAGTAATCTAAGCTTACTATTACAGTTTTTTTTTTTAAAAACCTAACCTAAAAATAGCTATTTGGTTATTTCTAACATGAAGTGGGGGTGTTGTACCGTGGTCCTTTTAAACGATATGTACCTTTGACCGGTTCAAGATACATAAACATAGTAATTTTTTTTTCTCCATTGGAACATTTCTCTATTATAACCAATGAAGAAAACTTTTTTGGGATTCAACTTAATGGGATATTTTTTTATTTTCGGTTCAGGATTTACATGTCAATCTCAATATATTACTTTCAGTTTGAATTTATCTTGTTACAATATTGAGTAAAATATTATTTAAAGTTGTTCATTCTTTCACGAACTTATGTTTCTTCTGTATAATAAACGCTAATTTGTGTTCAAAATCATTGATTTCCTTCAAATAGTTTTCATAGGTCAAGGTACAACAATCCTAGGACCAAGGTACATAAAGAATGTTGTGCCTTGGTCCCAAATGCACTTTTTAAAACACAAATGAATCACATTTTTATAAAAAAAATCAATCTTACAACTAGTAAAAGAGTTGAACTATAATAGGACGATGTAAAAATAAATTTGAAAATACGTATTAAAAATGATGAAGAAAAAACTTAGGACCTAAAAACTACATAGGATCGAGGGAGGACACCTTTCCCTATAATACATATTTTGGTTAGTCCTGAACTGGCATATCAGCCCTTAAAGGGAATTCTTGGAGTTTTGGGACAACCTGTACAATACTGTGCATAACAGAACCTTAAAGTTTAATTTAATCGATAATTCCGAAAACGGTTAAAGTTTTTTTTATATATTTTTTTTATTTATTTATTTAATGCACAAAATACACAATTTTACATAGACACAATTATATGTTTGTTTATTTCCCGATTTGTTAGAAAATTCCGTGTTATGTCGGGACTCTTCGATATATAAATCAAAAATATTTATTGACATATTAAAACAATATACAGGTAATCAAAAAAATATGTAAAATAATAAAAACAATATACAAAATATACAAAAGAATAATAGAAAAATAAAAATAATAAAAATTTATAATACATGTCGAAAATGGAATCAAAAGTTATATAATAATACGTATGACAGTGATGACATACACATATACGATATACGTATATGGATAATAATGAAAACAGCAGCGATGTTATGCATTTATTCCCGAAGCAATCTCATACAGTGGTCTCTACCCCTCGATACAATCCAGTTATGGATCTTCATCTTAAATATAGACGTTGTTTTGGAGAACTTAATATGTTCATCCAAGACGTTGAACACTCTTGGAGCTATATATGAAAAGTGTCTCCGAGCAAACATCGTACGCGTTCTCGGTATTAAGTAGTTTAGGTTACGCGAAAACCTCGTAAAGGCATTCTGTTGGGACCTCCTTCCGTAGTCGCCTGCCCAGAAAACTGTCAATACATTTTTGATATAGATTTGACGAATATCAAGAACTTTTAACAATCGAAATATTGGTTCAGATGGGTAGGTCGGAGGGCACCGAAACATGACTCTAACTCTAAGAATAAGTTTTTGCGTCTTGATTAGGGGGTTCATGACAACTGTCGAGCAACCTCCCCAGCCAATTATGCCATAAACAGCCACTGATTGAAAAAGCGCAAAGTAGACATTTTTAAGAGTGCTAACGTCCAGGATGTTTCTGAGTGAGCTAAAAACATGACACAGTTTTCTTAATCTAGATACCAGGGACTGAACCTGTGTCTCCCATCGCAAATTTCTGTCAAATACAATGCCTAGATATTTTATATTATCAACTGGTTTCAATAATTGGCACGAATTTCTAGAGTTTATATGAAGCTTTTAACTGGCTTCAGGTGGTAACCCATCTCTTATACTAAATGTAAGATATTTTGTTTTATCCACATTCAGCGTTAGCAGATTGTCATCTAGCCAGTTTTTGACACTTCTCATACCACAATTTGCTTTTTAAAACACAGAGTTCTAGTCACTAGCCTAAAACAAAACAACCGTGTCATCAGCAAACGCTATAGTTTTTCCGCCATTTTTTCTGATTCTCTGACATAGAAGATTTTAACAACGCAAAATAATAATACGGCACGAGAAATAATAGAAAAGTAAATATATAAATAATGAATAAAATAAATCTATGGTTTAAAATAATCTGTTTTTGAATTTCTATGAATTGACTATGATAGTTTGTCGTTCTATGGATGTATTTGACAACAATACTATTTCTATGTGCATTGCTCCGGTTGAATTGAAAGTGATGTAATATTGTTATATCATTATATAATAAAGACAATCTCTGAGATCTCTTTTGGATTGTGTGTCTCGTGAATATAGAACTTGCTATGCTACACTGAAAGTACTTTAAATATTGGATAGCACAAGTAATCTGCTCAGTTTTATAAAAAATACTACAATATATTATGAGTTTTATATCAAGTTTAACAATTAACGGATGAATATGCATCAAGATTAAAGGTAAAATATTATGACATTCTCTATAATAATACAATAGAAATATGGATATAATTATGTACAATGCTTTATAAGCCAGATAAAAGTTAATCATAAGATGAGAATTATGAGTAAGGTTTGTAATGGTCGACATTTCTTTAATTATTTTTGGAATTTTATAAATATAGACGCACAAAGTATATTGAGTGGAGCAATGAATCATATTACAGTGCGGAGATTTTATAAATTTAAAGCTTAAGTAGATCTGACTCGCTTTTAACCCGAAAAAATCTTTCACATTCTGCCTGACGTGTAAAAATATTTCCGTTTTTCGTCCATACATATTTTATTCCTTTGGTTTTAGCTAACTGTTTGGTTTTCGCCAGCAGAAACTTGCATCTTCTTGTCAATTGTTCCGATATAAAAATGTTTGTATATTTTATGTCCTTTAAGCCGATAATGGTTGTATTTAAACACTGTTAAAGTATGACACATTAAAGTATGACATCAATGATTTTAATGGAGAAAAAAAAACGTACTATAAAAATATATGCATATTACGCATTGGTATTTTATTTTCAAAGCAAAACTTAAAAAATAAAACTAATTTGACTTGCATGGACTTATTTTGTACATTCCAACATGGTTTTAAAATATACTATAAATTATCAAATTGTATTTGAAGCACTAAATTTATGTTTATTCATTATAATCACTCGTAGAAAAAAATCATAGTTTCATTAAAGATACTGGATAAATAGTTTTCCATGTTGGATATAAAATATTAAAATAAGACAATTAGAAAATCTTTGAAATTAAAATAGCGATTCATAAAAATATTAAAATAATTCATAACTAAAAAAGCAATATTTCTTTTAGTCCATTCCTGTCTTGTTTGAATGATCGTACACAGCTCACTTTACAGTTTCCATCTTAAGAAGAACAACATGACCAAAGAACTTGACTTATAAGCTCCATAGGTTCGATGTTATATTAAGTAATCACAGAAAAAAATAGGGTAGAATTCTCAATTCGTTGCAATAGAGAGAGGTAACATTTTTGAGAAGGAGATATGGAAGTCTATGCATTTATTTACACGATTTACGACCTGTTATTGGTTGGTTTAAGTGGTCACCTCACACACTGTGTAACATTTACTATATAACACATGTTTAAACATCCACATTTTCTCAACGCTTCCATCTGTTGACTTTTGTGAAGTAAAAGAGCTGAAACTTTTATTAGTGTGGGTGAAATTCATTCGGCTGAACCAATTCACTTACTAGGCGTTTTTTTTTTTTTTTAAGGGCTATGTATAGCGTGTGAGCTCGCCAATATATGACAGTAAAATTTTTATTGTCTTTGAATTTCCTAGAGTTTTAACCATCGAAAAAAAAGAAGATTGCAAATAAAATCAACAGACAATGGAAATTTGATGTGCATTATTTTAATAGATTGTTTATAACAGAAAAATACATAGAGAAATACGCATTTTTATTTTTTGTAATAAAAACAGTCTAGTAAATTCGAATAAATAAAAATACGCTTTATATTAACAATATTAATTAAAATGCAAAAATAACATTGAATACTTGAAAAATAAATATTACTGAGTGTTACAAACATAATTTAAAAAACGTATAGCGATTAAAAGTAAAAACTATCTTTAGTTTAATTCTTATAGCGATAAATACATAAACATTATAAAACAGGAGTTATACAAATACAAAAATAATATTGTAACTAGGCGGCTACCTACACGGTTAAATTTCGAAACACCACGCAATTTCTTATCTCGGCTACGCTATGTAAAATGAAAAAAAATATTTAAATTAATAATTTCATCACGTCATGAAGTCGCCCCTGGGTAGCGCCTGCTAACGTCAATCTACAAAAACATCCTCGTTTTAATTACAATATTTCGGCTACGCCATAAATCTCTTTTTTTAAATAATTTCTCACGTCACGAAGTCGCCCCTGGGTAGCGCCTGCTAACGTCAATCAACAAAAACATCCTCGTTTTAATTACAATATTTCGGCTACGCCATGAATCTCTTTTTTTAAATAATTTCTCACGTCACAAAGTCGCCCCTGGGTAGCGCCTGCTAACGTCAATCAACAAAAACATCCTCGTTTTTGTAACAGTATTTCGGCTACGCCATGAATTTCTTATAAAAAATGACAAAACGTCACAAAGCCACTCTCTGAGTGTCGCTACTGACATCATTTACAAAAACATAATTATTTGTGCTTTTTTCAGGTACGCAACATTTTTTTTAAATACACCTACCTAACCGATAAAATACTATTAGTAATTAAACCAAGGTGTGCTTTAAAGTTCCGTATGGCCAAATAATATTTTTTATTATTAGAATATTATTGACGTGTAGTTCAAGCATTGCTGCATTCATGTTGCTTTACTTCTGAGAGCTCAACTGCTATGTTTTTCTATGGTTATGTTAATGTCATCTGTCATGTATTGGCGAGCTCACAGGCTATACTTACGCCTTTTTTAATATTACTCCACGAATTAAATGCTGAAATAATAAAATATCCAAAACAACGCAATCGATATGCTCGACTTAAATTGTCATTTTGTGGCAGGCGACCAGTCTTCGAAAAATGTTTTTTTTAAATTTTGTATAAAAACTCTGCGTGGGGTAAAAGTTAGTTGGTTTAAATAAAAGTTAACCACCCGTAACCATAATACAATTTGACGGCCAGTTACAAGGAGAGGGTCACAAAGGGCCCGCTTTGGGAGATAAATCACCGGGGCTTTTTGTCAAACATATTCTATCATCATAAATTTAGACATTTGGGATTCAAAAAGTAACATAAATCACAATCAGATAACTCAGAAATTGAAACGACATAAAAAAATACGAACCTACGTTTTTAAGATTCCTAGGCAATGCATTTTTTTTGGACAAGCTTACACAAGCAAATAAAGTCCGTGCTTCAAAAACAAATTTAGTTCTCAAAAAATTATAAAATTTGTATAAATTCTTAAGCATTAACTTGGTGGTCAATATTTATAGACAACCACTTATCGACTTTTCTAAGTCTTTGGTTTAAAGACATACCCGTCTCATATCTGTACACTAATTACATAAGTACTTTGGTTTTTTATTTTTGTGAAACTACTATAATGAAGGTGTATAGTATTTACATAAAAAAGTATGGAAAACAGCTATTTATTCTTGAAACTGCTAATTGTATGTTTTTTTCGTCCTTTATTATATTTTTATTTTAATAAAAAGAATAACCTGCTAACCTGGCGCTTATCAACAAGTGGAAAAGAAAGGATTTGAAAGGAATTTTTGAAAAAAATCACCACAACACCCAAAACATTCGAGACAAAAACTTTCGTGGATTTTTCTTACAACTGTTGGGAATCGAACCCGCGACGCCAGTTTCACAGTTGGCCATCCAACCAACTCCGCCAAGACGCGGCGCCTGTCTAAACGGTTTTATTGACGTAAATAATAAATAATAAACTGAATTTCTGGAATTCGGAAATTCGACATTTTAAGATTTTGACAGTCATTTTTTTTTTCTGATGAAAACAATCATTTGCGTTTTTTAATTTACCACGGTATTTCACTTTCGGGACTATTACGAGTTAACTCACTATTAGAAAAAAGGAATCGTGTCGGGGTAAAGTGGTGTCCAAACTACTACGGCACTAGCCACGGGACCACAACCCGATTCGCAAAAAAACCCATTAGTGTCCTGACGAAACCGGTACACATTAAAATGTCGATAAGTTATATGAAATATCTTATTCTCATTTTTTTCTCATTTAAACTTGTTTAAATGTATGTGACGGATATCAACACATTTTTTTATTTATTGATTTATAAGACTGAGTGACTTAATTCAACGTTTTGAATGCTACTGCAGCAAAGAAATAGAAATGAGTGAAATTAAATAGTGTGTTAGAAATACCACATTGTAAAACGAGGCTCGCACACAGACATGCATATTTTATTGGCCCAAAAATCTTTATTTCTTTTTGTTTACTGATAATATTCAATTGATTCAAAACTTTCAAAATTTTTCTTCTTTTAAAAAACATGCTCTATCCTGGATTCAAACTTAAGATATGAACTCTTTTCTCTGTGATTTATTTTGATGCTCTTTAATAATAAGGAATATTTTTGTGTTTTTTTTTAAATATTTTTTATTTCCTTTTTTCATTACTATTAAAAAAATGCCATATAATCTTCTACAGAATATTTTACATTTTTTTTCTTATGTTACAAAAAAATTATAACTGTCCATTATTTATTATAGGAGCGAAAATTTATTAACATTTTCTTGAAAACCCACGAACAGGCCATGCCTTAGTGGGATTTTTTGTTTACTATTTTTACTATTTATATGTATTTCATTGCTATGTAATTATGCTTTATTTTTTGAATACTCTGTTTTATCACTTATGTTTATTGTAAAAAAAAAAAAAAGGAAGTGATTCTAATAAAAGTTTTCCTGTTGATTCTAAATCTGCTTTATGAATTTCAGCACGTAAGGTTTTAAGAGTAAAACGCGTAAGAAATTTCGTAAATAAGTTTTTTTAAGGAATAACAATAATAACATGATTTATTTACAAAACATATTCGTACTCGATTTTGCCTGTATTTCTTGCTAGCGTCTCTTTTACCCAGTTTTTTTACCTTACTAACTAACAAAGCTATCAAATATAGCCGATATCTTAGTGAAATCTTTCTACACTTTGATTATTGAACCTTATCCTGATCTTCAACGTTACACCTTAAGTACAGTTCATATGTATTTTTTTAAATATAGGGTAATGTTTCTTTTTTGACACAGGTAACAAAAGTTGTCAGGACTATTCACATGATTGCGTGGCATTGCAATTTCAAACAATATATGTTTCATAGTTTGAGTGGTTCACAAATTTGGTTAGTTAAAGTGTGATACGAGTAGTAAAGTAATAATACAGTATAGATATTCTTTTTACCTCCAACGGTAAACAAATAACAGAATGCGCGTCATTCCCAAGCACGCCAAAAACCATACAATTGTGTATTGTCGGGACACCTTAAGTCGTCCAATTATTTCCCGAAATTGATTCATACAGACTAATGTGCTGTTGGGGAAATAAAAATATATTGTTAAAACAATATTTTAGTAAAAATTGTTCATGTAACAAAATCTCTGTCAATCAGTGAAATCAATCCTCTGCTATTTATAAAAAATTAGTCAGTAAAATAAATTACCTTCCCATTTTATAAAAAACATCGTGTTAATGAAATCCAGTGAAAACATTGTTAAAGCTTGTATTTTCAATTATTTTTACAACGTGCCACTAAACTAAACTGAATACAAATTAAATAAAAACGATTCATTGTACAACACTTTTTGCAATTCTTTGGGGGATCTGGGTATCTTTTCATTACCTATTCATTTTCGAATCCCCTAATTCCTGTTGACGTATTAAAATTTCTCGAAAAGAGGGCTCAACATTATTATTTAGAAACACGTTTTAAATTCAGCTTCTAGGACAATCAGATGCCTCACGGGGCATTATAATAATGGAATATATGGATGTAATATAGTTATGTGTGTACAGGCGAATCTCAAAGGAAATCATCCTTGCTTGTTCCTTTGAACACTGGTACAGGGGAGTACGTGCAGAAATGGGTGAATTGAGAGTAGAAACCTCATATTTTCTCCTTGCCTAAGCCTTTTTGATTTATTGCGATTTGGACATACATAAAACGCGTTTGATCAAATATGTAAACCTATTTATTTATTCATAAAATAAAATTTTGTGTATCGTGGGCGCGCAAGCAGAAATCGCTAACTCCAAAAACAGTATTCTAAATTAATCATCGTTTTATGAATTGTAGTGTCTTAATCTCTATGTTTTTCATTTAATTTTGTTTTATTGTGAACATTCAACTTTAAGGTTAATAGTTTTGAAAAACATTTTCTGACACAAACAAAATAAACATTTGAAAACGGTTTTAAGAAAAGAAGAAGTGGTAAATCGAGAACTAAGAGAGATAGGGTCGTTCTACGCAGTCAATACAGACATAGTAATAACTGGCAATTTCCGATGATTAGAACATAATATCTATCTCAGTATTTGCATATAAATATCAAAACATAAATTCAGAAAAACAATGATGTTAGTGATTTCTGCCTGCATGCCCACGGCCTTCTGGTGAAGAAGTAAGAGCATTTGCCTCTCAAATGGGGAGAAATGTTGATGTAGACTGAATTGTTGACTATATTTATTTTTATTTATTTAACTTTTGTACATAATGTTATTTGTACATTGGCGGGCTCATTGCCAAATGGCAATTTTTTCCAACCAACCAATTAAATAAAAGTTTTATTTTTATAATTCAAGTTACAGAACATATTCAATAGAAAAAAAAAATACTAAAAAGCTAAAAGTATATAAAAATGGAAATAAACGTATTTGTTTATAAATTACCTTAAATCAAAACTATTACTCAATGGGAAAAAGGAAAGAAGAGGAAAGAGGAAAAAGAAAAGGAGGAGAGATTAAGGAAGAGAAAGGAGATGTTTTTTCAGACGTGATTTAAACAGAGATAATGTAGTAACATCTTTGATGGTGGGTGGGAGATGATTCCACAGTCGAGCCGCATGGACACTATATGAGCTAGAGAAGAAAGAGGAATTGTGGATGGGTATTAAAAGAGTGCCTTGAGAATTAGAACAAAGAGGTAAACCATGAACTGATAAGCGTTGAAATTTTTCACGCAGGTATATAGGAGCGTTACGACTATGAAGTACATTGAACAGAAGTGAGAGGGAGTGGTAGTCTCTCCGCTGTCTAATTTTGAACCATTTCAGTTGCCTACGATAACCAGAAATATGGTCATATTTCCTAAGACCAAAAATGTACCTTATGCATGTATTCTGAAGTCGTTCAAGTTTATCGAGTTGCTCACAGCTTAAATCAGTCATGGAAACATCAGCGTAATCTAGAATGGGTAGTAGTAATGCTATATTGCAGTCATAGGAAGCCTGGATCTTAGTAAGAAGCTTCATGTAGTCCATTATGTCAATGAAGGAAATGGACAAAATAAGATTGGCACCTCTTCCTGTACAGCCAACATGATAGAAATACGTTATTCTGACAAATTAGCGAACTCGGGTAGACCGTAAGGTAGAGATCGGCTCGCCATAGAAGACGGTAGGTTCTAGCTAGTACGAGTCCAGCACTATCAAGTCAGAAAGACTGGGCGTCCATGATAGATTTTACGTCCAGAAAAAAAAAATTGCCTACCATGCAAGAGGTCTCAGGTTCGATTTTCAACATGCTTGATGTAAAATATTTTTTTAAAACGGTGTTTTAACGAATATTTTATAGTCCATGGACTGGCATCTGAAAAATAAGACTGTTATAAAAATTATCTAGATATACTACGATTGGTGTACCGATACAGTGCCCTATGCACTTTAGGTTTGGAAAGGGAATAAAGAAGAAAAATATATAAACTAAACGAAATTATTTTAAATAAAATAAATACAGGTGTCCGTAGCAATTTTCACATTTAGAACAGTTATTACTTTTGAACGCGGGAAGCTAGAGGAACGTGAGGCACGGCATTCAGAGCGCCAGCGTTGAGTTTTTTAGTCGCAATGGAACGTTGGTCGAGAGAGCATCGTGCGTTTGCGATCGAAGCGTATTTAACAAAATAAAATATTAAAGTTAGTTTATGACCTTCCTTATTTAACTGCAACTAGATAACTTTTTAGACAAACTAAGCAATTAAATATAACTGAACTCTTTCAACTAGAATCATTAAAATTTATCCATAAATTAGCCACTAATTTAATTGCAGACGAAGAACTAAAACTTGTAAAAAATTGTAGTCAACATGGACATAATACGAGAATATCAGACAAATACCATATACAACTTTCTAAAACAAGACAAGGACAATCAAGACTAATGAACCAGGAAATGAAATTATACAATAAACTACCAGACAAAACTAAACAAAAGACTCAGACAAACTTTTCAAAAGAAGTAAAAAATATTATTTTGAACAACAGAGTATGAATGAAAAATGTTTATATTATTTTATGTTAAATTAATGTAATGATCCGTAAGACTTTTTAAATAAATTTTCAAATTAAAAAAAATAAAAAAAAATAAGCAATTTTTCGCTTATTACGGCGCAGCGCGTATTCGTGGAATAGTTAAATATTCCACGAATACGCGATGCGCCTTCAAAAAGCTTGATTTGATATTGGATAACAAAATTTAGAACTTCAGAATCAGCCAAACTATCTCGTCGCCAATGCCCAGTTCCTTCTGTATCGACTGAAGAAAACATCTTACGAGTGTGTGATTTTATTGTGCAAAATCCACGAATGTCACTAAGAGCGCGATCGTCGGCTTTAGGGATCGCTAGATCAACATTGCATGAAAAAAAAAAAAACTCAAGTTCTATCCTTACCAAATACAGATGGTCCAAAAATGTTATGAAAATGACTATCAGGCAATAATAATTTATGTCGAGAAGACGTCAGCGACTTTTTTTACGGAATCACGAACAAAAAAACCTTTTCTTCAGTGACGAAGCACATTTCAATTAGGTAGGTTATGTCAACAAACAAAATTTCATTACTGGAGTATGGGAAATTCCAAAAAAATGCACGAAGAATCATTGCACAGTAAAAAGGTGACTCTTTGGTCTGCTATTTTGGGCAGATAAATCATTGGGCCTTATTTTTTTTTAAATTATAGAGGTCACACAGTTACTGTTAATTCCAAAAGATATTGTGAGATGATAAACAGTGAGATGATAAATATTCTGGCCATCTGACCACGAGGCAAACAAATGAGTAGTAATAAAACACATTAAAAATATATATATTGAAGTATAATAAATAAATACTAGTGTGGCTCCTCAGAAAAGGTATCCACAAAGCAGTTGGCAGTCCTGAAGATCAGTGACGTAGGCGAGACTATATAAAAAGCTTTGTGGTCACTCTTCCTCCTTTTCATTCACACTGTAAAATGGCCTGTCATTTAACTAACGTCCACTCCCGCTTACTTCCAATAACTGACTCAACCTCTTTCTCACAAACGCCGGCCACAAAACATCGTCTTTGTCTTA
>NW_028280683.1:0-25573 GCF_059751315.1 Micrasema longulum | reverse complement strand
TTGGTTATATACAAATAATTAGTAAAACACATTCAAATGTATTTGTATATAAATTACCTGAAATCAATACAGGACACCCGGCTTCTTTCTTAGGTCCTCGGGCGTAGCTTGTGTTTATCTAGGTTAATTGCATTTTAATCTATTAATATTTCCTGCTTGTATTTGACCTACTATTACTCAATGGGAAAAAGGAAAGAAGAGGAAAGAGGAAAAAGGACAGGAGGAGAGGTTAAGGAAGCAAAAGGAGATGTTTCTTCTGACGTGATTTGAACAGAGATACTGTAGTTACATTTTTGGTGGTGGATGGGAGATGATTCCACAGTCGAGCCGCATGGATAACATATGAGTTAGAGAAGAAAGAGAAATTGTGGATGGGTATTAAGAGAGTGCCTTGAGAATTAGAACGAAGAGGTAAACCATGAACTGATAAGCGTTGAAATTTTTCACGCAGGTATATAGGAACGTTAAGACTATGAAGTACATTGAACAGAAGTGAGAGGGAGTGATAGTCTCTCCGCTGTCTAATTTTGAGCCATTTCAGCTGCCTACGATAATCAGAAATTTTTCCACCGTTTCTGCAGCGTTGTGTGGCCGAGAGTTTCCAATCTCTCCGCGTATGGAAGCCGTTTTAGGCTAGACGACAACTTTGCAGCTCGTCTTGGGACTCTTTCCAACAAGTTGATATCATTAGTTGAACAAATTAGGGACTCCATACCCGAAACCCGTATTCGATAGTAGGTCTGATATAGGTTTGTTGTATTCCAGCTCTATATGCAAAAGTTGAAAGGCAACCCTCGTATCCAGATATCTGCCAGAATGTGCTCACATGACACTCAGCTAAAGGTCTTGGCCTCCATCGTCTGTTTCCAAATGCACGCCGCCGCCGTGTTCATAATAATATTATGCAGTTGCACATTGATCCGCGGTAAGCGTTAAAACTGGAATGCTTTCTGAACCAGAAATAGATTCTGCGTACCATTAAATTTACTCGCACGATCCTCCTACATTCCGATTCTTACAAACTCAGTATAATATTTCACGTCCGACTCGTGTTACACGGGTCAGAAAATGGTACTAGATCTTGCGCAAGATCTCGTGCTGTTTCTTGTTCAAAAATTATTGCGCCAAATATTCGACTATTTTATTTTCAGTTTTACTTAGGGTAGTTTGTGGAATTCGAAATTGCGCGTAAGTTTTCGCAGTACGTAGATATTTTCGGCGCCATGACAGATAACGGTCAGTTTCACAGTTGACGAAACGTTTGGTAAATATACGTTCTAAGTGAACGTAGGTATACAGAAAGCAGCCAGCCATAGAAAAGTGAAACTGAGAAAACAGCGCCTTTGTGAAAAGAGTCAATAATCAAACCTACACAACATTTGGAATGTTTTTTATTATTTTATTTTTTTAACTTTTTGTACATAATATTATTTGTACATTGGCGGGCTTATTGCCAAATGGCAATTTCCCCCAACCAACCAATAAAATTAAAGTTTTATTTTTATAATTTAAGTTACAGAACATATTCAATAGAAAATAAGATTAAAAAGCTAAAGACATGTAAAAATAGAAATAAACGTATTGGTTTATAAAGACCTTAAATCAAAACTATTACTCAATGGGAAAAAGGAAAAATAGGAAAAAGGAAAGGAGGAGAGATTAAGGAAGAGAAAGGAGATGTTTCTTCAGACGTGATTTAAACAGAGATAATGTAGTAACATCTTTGATGGTGGATGGGGGATGATTCCACAGTCGAGCCGCATGGACACTATATGAGTTAGAGAAGAAAGAGGAATTGTGGATGGGTATTACGAGAGTGCCTTGAGAATTAGAACGAAGAGGTTAACCATGAACTGATAAGCGTTGAATTTTTTCACGCAGGTATATAGAAGCGTTAGGACTATGAAGTACATTGAACAGAAGTGAGAGGGAGTGATAGTCTCTTCGCCGTCTAATTTTGAGCCATTTCAGTTGACTACGATAATCAGAAATGTGGTCATATTTCATAAGACCAAAAATGTATGTTTTTGACTTTGAATAATGATAAGCAATTAATATATTAGTTTTTTTGTTTATATTACAAACAAGAATCTAATTATGTATTTGACCAGATTTAATGATTTTTATCGTACCGTAAGATTTTCCTAGTCCTGTGGGTGTTTTCTGCAAATTGAGAAATTCCGTTTTTGTGATCGAGATTATTACAGTTTTGTGTATGAAAGGGTCTGGCTGTTTCTAACAGAAAATAGAATTGACCTTACTGAACCCGATAACACCAATATTTTTAAAAAAATATTGTGGACTGGCTGATTTCTGCATAACTACGTTTATACATAAATAGTATGTAGAAGCAAGGCCGAACGAGATAACAATAAATAATCTGCGAGCAAATAGCAAATATCGCTACACAATGAGGGCAACGCGAGAATGTCAACCAACAGGTGTCGCCGAAACGATAATAGGTTTGGTTCGCTAGGATTAAATATTTATTTAGGTAGCTGAAACCTTTATTTATGCAGGTGAGATTTATCTAATTGAATTATTTCACGTACATAGTAGGCAACGGACTTCTCCATGGACCAGGTAGATTTATCAACAATATTTTGAGTTTGTCCAAATTTTTGAAGACAAGGACTGGATTCAACTTCCCGAGGAGCTGATTTATTTTTTAAATATGTTGTATTTCTGACTGCACTTTTTATTTCATTTGTTCATTTTATTAAATAAACATTTCTCTGTAAGTATAATGATGTTGTGACGTTATTGTTTTTAGTTACCAGTAGTTCTAGGTCACGTACTTGCGTTTTGTGACGTAGAAGCACTACTATTTATGTTGTCTTTACGGATTTGAAGATAATATAAATTGTAAATGTGAGGGTATTCGAAGCAAGCTTTGAAATCTCCATTGAAGGAGTTACCGAGATATTTGCGAAAAACCGTGGAAAAAAAATTTGTGAGATTTGTAATTATGCTTCACTAACTCAATGGAGAATGCTAAGTTTGCGGTGTCAAGTAGTATAATTGAAATCGGTTTTAGCAGGATTTAGAGACAATTTTGAATTACGCTATTATTTAGTTTGGTAGGTTATCAGTTCATTTTTGGGAGTTTTTGGACCGAAATTGTTTAGCAAACTAGTTTTAAATATTTATGTTTATGTCCCCTGTTAAAATAATTATTTGATCTTATCGCCAAAATATGTTAAAAATAGTATAAAAACTGTAAATGGTGTAAAAAATTCACCAGTCTTGAAGATGCCTACTTAGGCGAAAGCGCTCGTTGGTCAAAATTATAAAAATTAAAACTAAACCAAGAAGTTTCATTGATAAGTTTATTTATAATTTTATCATAATCATTAACTATCGAGTTGTATCAAGAAATATTAACAAAAAACATCAATATTATTATGGTTAGTCAAATAGAATGGTAAGCTGCGCGTAATCGCTTCTATACACGGTTCGCCCCTGTCTTACAGCCTACATAGTTTTATCTGTTCAACGTCAGGCATCCCTTACTGCGATTCTTTTCTGTGTGACATAGGGGGTTGTTCCTATTTGTTTAACTTATTTTTCACGTTTCCACTATAATCCATGTCTTCTTTGTTCCCAAATAAATTCAAATTATGAAGTCGAATAAATTAAATTAAATTAATTCAAAAAGAAGGAGAATAGCAGTATTGTGGAATGTGAGTTATCTTCGACTGTCTGTAAAGAAAAACCGATATTTGCGTACGAAAATGAGTATATTTGCGTGAACATTCTAAGTATCTTCGTCGGTAACCTATAATTGAACATGTTCCGAAGAAAACATTACAGGCATATTCTGCTTTTCATACAGAAACTCTATTTTAAACAAACAAACAAACAAACAGAGAGGATAGAACGCCATAACACTCTATCTTGGCATACAGACCTCGCTTTCTCTACATTCATACATCTTCTCATGCACGCACGCCGATTATTCCTACTTTTGACATGTCCATCTTCAAGTATTTGATGGACTTGATCGCGCCATGTCTTTCTCGGTCTTCCTCGTTTTCTGCATCCATCAACATTTGCATCGTAGATCCTTTTATCATAAATTTTTGCGTTTAATCAATTTTAAATTAAGTATACCGATTGAATACATAAATTACACATACTTAAATGATTATTTAAACATCCAAACATTAGAAAACAGACGAAAACATTCTACACATTCTGGACGTTGGGGCATAAAAACAAAAGTTGCTCTTAGAAGATTTTATAGATAGCAGATTTTGACTTCTGGTGAAACGCTTGGGAACATGAAAAGAAATAAATGAAATAATATAATACATAAAAAATTAACAGAGTTTGTATTTCACTCTCTGTGGAAAACGTACAGTGTAATTCCCGAATAGTGGAGTTACATGACTTTTTTTCATAAATACGTCTCGCTGCGGAATATAATACAGACTGGGCTTTACTATAGTCCTTAAAATATAGCTTGATTAGCATGACAGTTGTCAGCAAAAGTGACGTCATAACTTTGTAGTAACGTCTAAGGAGTGATTTATATTGACACACTAAAAATCATTCGTATCTGGCACGTTAATTTATATTTTTAATACAACAATATTTTGAGTTTGTCCAAATTTTTGTAGACAAGGACTGGATTCAACTCCCCGGGGAGCTGTTTATATTAACATATTACAACAGATATGAAGAATATTTAAGAGAAGGTAATATAGAAGTCGAATAAAAAAATATTTCATTTGATGTTGTTTATGAAAAATGTACATATGTCTTTTTTTGTGAATAATAATTGTCTTAAACACACTATAATATTCTTGTTTTTGCGTTTTTATATCAATTTTCCGAAACAGAGCTTTACGTTTGCATGAAAAAACTGTCAATTTAATCAAGCTTTATTATAAGGTTTAAGGCGAATCCTTTTTTATTCATTGGTCTATAGTGTTATGCTGCTTATGGTATTTGCTCACGCACCATTAGTTGAACGTTGTTATGCAGAAAGCAGCCTGTCCACAATTTTGAAAAAATGTGACATTGATGTTATCGGGTGCAGTAAGGTCGATTCTATGTTCCGCTAAAAACAGCCAGACCGCTTTCATGCAAAAAAACTGTATTAATCACCTTCGGAAAAAGATGTCGATCACAAAAACGGCATTTCTCAATTCGCAGAAAACACCCACAAAACTAGAAAAATCTTATGGCACTTTAAAAATCATTTAAACTGGTCAAATACATAATAAGATTCTTGTTTGTAATATTTGAAGAAAACTTATGTATTCATTGTTTATCGTTTGTTAAAGTCAAAAACATTCTAACTATTGTGTAGATTTTATAATTCACTCTTTTCACAAAATGGCTATTATCTTAGTTTCACTTTTCTATGGCTGGCTGCTTTCTGATAACCACGTTCAGTTGTGATTTTTCTTCAGCTTGCGCTTTGCGCCCTAGCTTATTATTGTTATGAATACTCGTGCGTTTTGGTAAAAAAATCTTTGAAATTTTTGCTCTTATTTCGAGGTGTCCAGCTAAAATATCCGAAAGCCCGCAGTGTATAACGACATTAGTCTCCGCATGACGTTCAAGTTATACGCACCGCTATCTCCAGTATTGACACGAGTCTCTTGTCTCGCCACAATCAGTTGACGCATTTCTAGTTCTTGTTATCTCATGCGGACTTGGTTCTGGGTTCTAATCCCTGGTCGCCTCTCCCTTGCCGCAGTAGGCGCAGTAGTGGTTCGGCTCTTTCCGTGGCGTGTCGGATGTTATCCGATATTGTGCAGTTTTTTTAATTCGTCATTGCCACAATTTTTATTTTCTATTGTCGGCATAGAGGCATTTAGTTTGGTGTACTGGTTAGTGCGTTTATATATATATATATATATATTTATATGTTTGGATAATTTATATAGCGCCATTTTTGTGAAAATCACCTCAAGGGCGCTGTATAATAAATAAATATCCCAGCACGTCTTGCAGCTATAGAGCGCGTGGACGGTTGGGATTCTAGTTCCTTGTCTCCAATTATGATATATAGGAGCTAGATAACAGCACGTCTTGCAGCTACAGAGCGCACGGACAGTAAGAAATCTAGCCCCTATTTACATTTTTTGTTTTTTTTTTTTAACCGTTTACCTGCCATTCATTAATTTATTTATACGCCCTACGGGTTTTTACATTTATTAGTAATACATTCAAGTGCAGCAGTGTAACATAAGTATTATATAGTAGGTTAAAAGTAAGAATAACATAAGAAAAACTAAAAGAAACAATAATAAGTAAAAAATAAGGAAATGTACCCACATAGGTAAATAGAAAGATATTTATTTATTTTAAAGAAACAAAAATGATGTAGTAACATTAAAAAAAATCATCTTAAAGACTGACCAGCAAGGTTTCTAAATAAGAATCATACATATTATTAAATTTTGTTTCAACAAAAGGGTTTGTTTATGTGTATTTGCATGAGAGTAAGTGTATATGTGTGTTTATGTGTATTAGTGTAGGAGTACAACAACGTTTGAGTATGTCCAAATGCTTGCAGACTGGCTGGTTTCCTCCCTAGGGAGTTATTCATATTTAAATTTATTTCAACAGAGAGGGCAAACATTATTGTGAAGGGAATATGGACGTCTAGGCATTTACAGGGCTTATGACCTGTCATTGGCTGGTTTAAGTGGCCATTTTACACACTTTGTAACATTCACCATTCTGCCCATGTTTGAACATCCACATTTCCTCAACTCTTTCATCTGTTAACGAGTATGGTGAAATTGATATATTTCGTTTGTCTTTAAATAATTACTAGCGGACCCGACAGACGTTGTCCTGCCCGAACGTTGGCTTGCCTGCTATTACCTTGGAATAAGATTTTTCATTGATAAGTAGGCACTGAGGTACTTGTTAATGATTGAATTCCAAAACTTAAAACGATTAATATTCAAATATTGAATTTAAGTAGGTACCTAGGTATTTGTTTATAACTGAATTCCAAAACATAAAATCATTCATTTTCAAATATAGAATTATTTTTGCAAATGTCAAACTCAGCTCTGCTCACCTGTCTGTTGTTCGTGTCTATATTGTTATTTCTGTTGTTCTTATGTTTATTGTAAATTAATGTAACTTGTTTTTGGCCGAGGTTATCATGTTTTGGTAGAAGGCCCTATTCAAAGAAGAAAAAACAACCGCGATGCACTTTTTTCATAAATGCGATTTTCAAAAATGTATTGAATGTCAGTTAATAATGTCACAAAAAAACATCATCCTTCCATTTTTTTGTATATGCATTCTCCTCGAATGCAACCCTGGTAGATCGATGAAAAAACATTAATGTTCATTATTACATATTCGATTGAAGATTTTAATATCCACGAACATGCGCAGCGCAAAGATCTACATTTTTCTGAAAACCGCACGTCAAGCCGTTTGAAAGGAGTTTAATGACCTCACGCGTACAGCAGAATTATATATAAACTTTCCATTAGAATACGGGCCCTGAACCTAATAATTTTTCAATAAGAATTAATCCACCCTTTGTTATTTTACCGTGCCGTGTGGATTTTTACGATACGTCAGAAATGTGCCTATGGCATCACATTTTCCGTTTTAAAACCTCATTTCACTATTTATAATAGCAATGAGGTATTATCACTAACATTCTTGCAATAATGCTATCGCAGTAATATGTTTTTTTAATGCAATTCGTGTCAATTGTAGTACAATATCCTTACATTTAGAAATATTTACCGTATAATTACTTAAGAGTTTGTTCCTTCCTTACTAATCTTTTAACTAACTAACTAACTAACCATCACGCCATTTCCCCAGAGGGGTAGGCAGAGAGGATAGAACGCCACACCACTCTGTCCTGGCACACTTCCTTTGCTTCCTTCACATTCATACATCTTCTCATGCACGCACGTCGATTATTCCGACTTTTCACATGACCACTTTCAAGAATTTGTTGTACTTGATCATGCCATGTCTTTCTCGGCCTTCCTCGACTTCTACAACCAGACACATTCGCATCATAAATCTTTTTAGCCGTTCTTTCATCATTCATTCGCTCCACATGACCGAACCATCGCAAAAGACCTTTCTTAATTTTGTCGATAATGCTTAACTCAGCCTTGCATTCTGCTCTAATTTCGACATTAGGGCACCTATCATACATTGTTTTTCCGCACATTCGCCTGAGGGATCGCATTTCAACAGCATTCAGTCTACTTTCGTCCCTTTTTTTCCAGTTCCATGCTTCGCTTCCATACATTAGGGTTAGGATCTTTTAAAATGCAACAAATTTGAATACAACCCAAGTCACTTATGATAACATTACAGGCCTGGAGTGCAATTATGAATCTTATCGCGGGGTAGAGAAGAAGGAAATTTATTTCTTTGCATGCGATTACACTTTTTTTCATGTATGGCCACACTAATGAATAAACGCCAAATAATTGTCGAACTATGAAATGCCAATTATAAAACTGGTTTTAAAGCGGAAAAAATCAAAATTTTGGTCAATTATACCTTATTAAGTGTTTAGGGTAATGCTTAAGGTCGCAATAATGTTTTTAACACGTTAAGCCCGACGATTGAAAAAATAACATAGGTGGCGAAGTGGGGACTTATAGACCCAGTTTAAAAAGTCGCTTTTTGGGTTCTGTGGTTTTTTTTATTAAAAAAAAAATGAAATGTACATTAAAGCATTGGGATGACATAATGGAAATCATCGTGTTTGATTTCACGTGTTCATATTCATTTGACATCGACAAAATGTAAACGCATGCTAAAATTAAACATTTTCTAATTAATCGCTCTCTAGGGGGTCGATAACATTCATATTTACACCCCAAGGCCGCGATTATGAACGGCTATCTTCGTCGTTATATACTGAGATGGTATAAACCAATATCGGTATTTATGTACGAAAGAGTGTATACTTGTATGAAAATTCAAAGTATCTTTGTCGGTAACCGGTCATTGAACATGTTTAGAAAAAAAAATTGTAAACATAATATATTTTTCATACAGAAACCTTAATTTTACTTTGTAGATAAAATTGAAGATAAATTTTAACTTTCCAATAGAATACGTACCCAGGGCCCCGTTAACAATGGGAAGTTAACATTTATCTGCGAAGTAAAATTAAGTTTTCTGTATAATTAATAAAATATGTTCACTATTTTTTTTCCAAACATGTTCAATTACATGCTGCCGACGAAGATACTTTGAATATTCATACAAATATAGTCATTTTCGTACATAAATATCGACGTTGCTTTATACCGATATGTTGCGTATCGATATGCGCCGGTAAAGATAACGTTTGTAATCGCGGCCCTGGTAACCCCAGCCGCGCGGCCGCCAGAAATAGACGCCATTATTAGCACGACAATTAAATTGCTGTCAATTATTATTAATCATCAGATTTACCCTTTCCGCACCCCGTGACGCAGGCGGAAAGTCCTACGCTTCAAGTGCCAGTGAAAATGAAATGTCGTTACTTGTTAACCTTTCCCTTACTGTCTTAAGAACTTCCGCCTGTTACGGTGCTGTGTAGTCACTACACATGCAAACAATTCTTTTTAACTGGTTCAAAGTATTTCCAATACCAAATTATCTTTTTTTTATCGATAATTCTGTAACTGGTGATATTTTATTATTTTATATAGTTTATCTTTTTTAGACTTTCTTAACTTGTTAATTAATAATATTGTTTTAAATGCTCTGTATTACTTATGCTTACATGTATGTATATTTAATTGTATTTGTAACTAATATGTAAAAGGCACTAAGTGCCGTTTATTTCAATAAAATAAAATAAAAATAAAATGAGAGATTTTAAATCGAAAAAGTGTTATATTCATCGGCAATTGCTTCAAGTATTTATAGTTGAAGTCAAAAGTGATGGTATTTTTAATCTTATTGCTAAAAACATGAAAAAAAAACATTAATTCATTCTCTCAGTGCGCGCAAAAGAACCGCCCCCAACGAAAGCCGAGAAGCCACTAACAAAGTGATAAAATGTGGATGTTTCTCCTATGCCTGATACTGGCCAGTCAAGTTGCGTGTGATATTCTGTTATGTTTACACACTGCGTAACATTCACCATTCTGCCTCTGTTTGAACATCCGCATTTCTTCAGTTCTGCCATCTGTTCAGATTTTTGTGAAGTTAACGAGCTTGAAATCTTTATCATCTTCTTCCTAGGGAGTGAAATCCAGATTTGATAAAGTTATCTGTTTTTATAACAGTTTAAATAAGTGTTGTATTTAAAAAAAATATTATGTGTTTATAAAAGTGGGTTTAAAAATATTTTCAAAGAATCTACTCATCAAACGGTATGTAATATATAATTGATTTTTCTTGCATTGGTGCTGTTTATAACATAAATTGCGTTTCTTTTTTCTGATAAGAGGACACAAAAAAAAAGTTTGCCTAGTATGAAGGTAAAATAATTCAATTAGATGAATCTCACTCGCATAAATAAAGATTTTAGCTCTTTAACTTCACAAACATCAACAGATGAAAAATAGAAAGAATATAGATGTTCAAATATAGGCAGAATGGTGAATGTTACACAGAGTATTATTTATTGTTTCAGCATTTACTTGGTGGAAAAACATTTTGAATTAATTTAAAATAAAACACTTTGTAAATTTCATTCACACAAAATTAAATTTTTGCAAACGGTCATAAATAAAGGGATCATAATGAACAATTTAGAAAAAAATGAAATACAAAAAAAATTTAATTCAGAGAAAACTTTAATTAATAATATCATATTTCAAAATGCATCCCCCTGCTATCAATATTCCCCATAATTAGGAAAACCCCGCTCCCTCCACCACACATTGCCTCCTCCCTTCACCCCTTCCGGCAGACCCAATCAGAACCTAAGTATTAATCTGTGTATGTGTTTTAGTTTAGTTTATATTTACACCTGAGGATGGGTAATTCTGATTACCCGAAACTAGTCGTGTTTTAATGTATTAAACTCTTGTGTGGTAAATTTACAAAGTGTTTTATTTTAAATAAAGTTACACAGTGTGTATAGTGGCCACATAAACCAGCCAATCGCAGGTCATAAACCCTGCAGATGCCTAGACTTCTATATTAGCTTCTCTTAAATGTTCTTCATCTCTGTTGTAATATGTTTATATAAACAGCTCCCCAGAGAGTTGAATCAATCCAGTCCTTGTCTGCAAAAATTTGAACAAACTCAAAATATTGTAGAAGTCTAATTTTATTGAGTTATGACCAATGGATTGCAGGTCCGATATCCTTTGAACCCTAAATCATATGGATATTTTTTTAATAATCTAAACCGCATTTTACATGAGATTGGCTTTTAATGATGCGCAGGGTGTACATTAAAAAAAAATTCCGTGTTGCTCTACAAGAAAGTGAAAGACGTGACGTAATCCCCCCTCCTCCCCCCGCCTCCCTTCGCCCATTTCTCCCCGATTCAATATGCCCTTGGTATGCAATATTTTAAGTTGAAACGCCAATAATATTAGCGAGTACGTCCGTATGCTGTACTTCGTTCCTGTCACTCTGAACTTCTCCGTATTGTGTCGGCCCACGACCAGAGGTGCATAAGTAAAAAATTTGTATTTTTATTTATTTATTTATTCATATGAAGATACATATTATACAAAAAAAAAAAACGTATCTCTAACTCTAAAGGACAAGAGCCCTGTGTTGAGTTGGGATTTAACATAATGAAAAGTGTACATTATTAAATAATAGCAGAAATAACAATAAAAATGACGTATAACGTATTATATTTTGTTTTTCCCACTATTATATTTATACAATGCAAAAAGCTTTAAACGGATGTATGCACTACTTTTTGTCTCTATAAAACGAATTAATTAATTTATACTTACAGCCAATCTTTAAAACGAAATGGATTTTTTACCCTTGAAAATAGACGCACTATATCTGAATTATGCTATTTATATAAATTATTAAATAATAAAGTAGACTCTTTTAACCTACTCTCCAAAATTAATCTTAATGTCCCCTTTCGCGTGACAAGAAATAAGTATTTATTCCATCTGCCAGTCTGTTGCACTATAGTCCTTAAAATATAGCTTAATTAGAATAAACAGCTGTCAAATTAATTTCATTAGTGATGGGAAATTTCTGATCACTGATCAAATCGATTTTATTAGTTATTTCATGCGATCATGAAACTCTGTTTCCGAAAATTGATATAAAAAACGGAAAAACAAGCTTATTATAAGTGTGTTTAATACAAATATTTACCAAAAAATGAGACATTTATACCTTGTTCATGAACAACATCAAATTAATAATTTTTTTATTCGATTAATTTACATTGATCAATTTGTCTCATCTCTAACGTTTTTGCAAAATTATGTAACTTTGTAAGAACGTCGTTAATAATTAGGTTTAGTTTGGTTTTCTTTTAGTTTTAAAGCAGATTTATATTAATGTTGATTTATGTTTCAAGCATTGTATTAAAAAATAAATTAACACGCCAGATACAAATGATTTTTCGTGTGTCAATATAAATAACTTCTTTGACGTTACTACAAAGTTATGTCGTCACTTTTTCTGACAACTGTCATTCATTAGATACGGATATGGGCTAGTAGGGGGAGATTTAGCAAAACGTAACCTCACCTTCCAGACAGTAGCCAGGCTCTTTATAGACCTGGGCTTAGAGGGCGAGAACTATTTACGAGGACCCGTCACAATAGATCTTCACTGGTTTTAGTGACGTCAGGAGCTTGAATAGTACTATTGATAATTATATTACAAAAATGGCGCTACCTCATTATCCATAATAATAATAATAACCTTTGTCTAAGATTTCTGAGCCATGATGCATTTTTACGTCTCGTGCCCAGCCTGCCCTTTGTCGTTCCTTCCGCAATAAGTTGGAGAAGGGCTTGCGAAATATTTTTCGTTTAAGGATACTAATTTTATAAAGCTCTGTAGTTTAGGCCCATCAAATAGTGAATGAAGGATTTTGAATAGCACTAACAGTGCCTCGATGAAAACAGACGGAAAAAAGAAAATAACTCAATTTATTTTTTACTTTGGTAACATTTTACGGCTAGATGCTCTTGTTTGTTAATAAGGCAGTATCTAGTTAGTCTATCCACTGCATCTAGCCACTCGTTTCCGAAACTGACAGTTATGTCAGAACTTAATTCGACTTCAAAATTTACTTATTTCTCTCTCATATTTGTAATAGGCTTTTAAGAAAAAAAGTGCCTGCCTCAAAACGATTAAAAATGTTATTAAATCATACTTAAAGGAAAAATTGCTTGGTGGAGCAAAATTTTTAAACTGTTAATGCGTAGATGAATGTTTTGAGGGGTTCTAGACCCGTCAGTATAAACCGATGTACTTACATCAAAACTTGATGGTGGGGGGATCGGTAGTATTTCTTTGTAGTCGCTCTGGAGAATTTTATCTTCAACTATGACGTCATATTGAAGCTATGTCATTTTAGAGCGTGTACCGTGACGTTCGCTTCCCCTTGTTTCATATCGATGTACCTATCAAAAATTTGACGGTGAGGGGGTCGGTAGTATATCTTTGTAATCGCTCAAGGGAATTTATCTTCAACTATACCGTCAAGGTGAAGGTATGATGTCTTTATCTTCCCATCATAATCGAGGCCCAGATCGGATTTATGTCAACGATCTTGAAAAGTAGATGTGCAACATATTTTGTCCTTTTTTTAACTTGGGTCGGTTTTGCCCGCATTCTCTTCGCTTTGGTCGCTTGGTACACGGTGTACGTATAGTATACTTTATTCCTTAATAAATTTTAGTATAACTGCGTGCGTACGGTGAAAAAGTTAAATTATTCGCAAAAGGCGTGTCGGTATTGGAAACTCTGAACCAAAAAGTGCTTGTTCATTGCGGCTGCGGCCGTCTGAATAGAATAACCTCCCCATACGCCATCCACACCGCTCCCACCCTCACGACTCACAACGCGCCCCTAGTTTTCCACTTTACTTCAATTATTACAAAATAAAATTATTCGCTTTTCAGTGCGTACTTAACGTTGCAGCGAAACTTGTGTATTTTTAAGATCAATCGTATCATCCCTCTTCTTTTGGAATGAGGATAGTGGTTTTAAAATTATTTATTTGTCAAACTGAACCAATTTTTTAAATTAATTTTTATGCACCGACAAATGTTGAGATCCGTACATTATGTAAGTCTTTTATATATGGGAGTTGCATTAATTTTTACCTCGCTTATAATGTCCAAGGTTTATATTTCAAAAAGAGAATTTTTCTGCTATTATATTACATTATTTTAGCTAAACTGTTGGAATCAGCAAAGATATTCTAATGTGAGCCAATCAGGTACTTCTCAGCATTTGCTCATGTGGAGAGGACATCACTTAAGACTCTTCACGAGAAGCCGGCCTGTTGACAGTTCTCAACCCCTTTGACGTTACTACAAAGTATTAATATTATTTCCATTTGTAAATACTCACTACAAACTACAAACCTTAAAATATATTTTTTTCACTTAAATTTAAATTTTTAAACAACTTTCATTTATGTTTTCTTTTTCCTTCTCTTTTTTATACTTTCATAATTAACATTAGATTTAATTGCTTTTTAATATGGAAACTTCACTGGTCCATTAGAATTAAGTCCAATTGTGTAAAATATTAAACTTTGTAACTGTACTGTATGTTTCCTGAATAAAAGAAAATAAAAAAAATAAAAAAAGTTATGTCGTCACTTTCACGACAACTGTCATTCTAATCATGTTACATTTTAACGACTATATCTTGATTTTGTCAATTTTAGGTAAGCTTAATTAGTCCGACCTGCTTTTTTTTTTTTTTTTTCGCTCAGTATCGGGGAGGCATTTTCAAGAGAGTGACAGAAAAACTATGTTCAAATACCTATTTATCAAACGGCTCTTCCCCCGCAAATTCTCTTAATATTGTAATTCAATCATGCGGAAACATGACTCATGACGTGTTCAACCACACGGCGTTAATGTACATTATAATCATCTCATAATCTGTCACTATTTCACGGTTTTATGTTACACTGTCGTATTTACACACTATGTTATCACGTCATACTTCGTTACTGTCTCTTCTTCGTCGTTGGGTCTGTAATGTGGCCTATGTGTTAAATCCACAGCACAGGGAATTCGTGAATTTAAGTGAATTTTTTTTTCAAGTGGTTCACCAAGAGGTCTCGGGTTCGATTCCCGACACGGGTGATATCTTCTCTAAGTGCCCTGTCAGGTATCCCCGACGTTAGTAATCACTCTGGAAAAAGTCTCCCTGTCCTGTGCTGCCCGGAAAATCTGCTCCACAGTCTTGAAGCCAGTCTAGTCTCGTATATTTCGCAGCCAGGACATCTGTCCAGCCCCTCTGTGACTCTCAATCTTGCTTTTCAAAATTAAATTAAGCAAGTGGTACTTTTCACCACGCATTATATGCCCCAGATATGAAATTTTATGAACTTTTATGGAGGTTAAGAGTTTTCTGTTAGTTCTAGCTCGACTTAAGACTTCGGAGTTCGTTATCAGGTCTGTCCAAGATATCTTAAGCATTCTGCAATGCAACCACATCTTAAAAGCCTCCAGCCTGTTCATAGTGTTCACCTTCAGAGTCCAAGTCTCACAGCCATATAACAATACAGACCACACATAACATTTTACCAATCTTTGCCTTATTTTCAAGTTGAGATTAGCATTGCAGAAGAGGGATTTCATTTTATTAAAAGCAACTCTTGCTGTCTCAATTCTGCATTTAATTTCTATATCTGGGTCGAGGGTCTCTGTTAGAATGCTGCCGAGGTATTTAAATTTGTGCACCTTTTCAATGTCAATACCCTTTATTTTGAAATATTTATTCAAAAGGACAGGCGCCGTGGCGGAGTTGGTTAGAGGCTGTCAACTGTGAAACAAGCGTCGCGGTTTTGATTCCCGCCAGTTGCAAGAAAAAAAAATCCAAGAAAGATTTTTTCTCATTGGTCTGGGTGTTGTGGTGTATATTTCAGCACCATTTCCAGTTATGCCTTGAAAAAATAAATTAAAAGGGCATTTTCACCCCAGAATATTTCATAGTCCCTGGACTGGTACCTGAACCGTAAGACTGATCATCGTACTTTCATGTAACACTTTAGACGCAATACAATGCGTTTCTAATATTGTAGGTATGCCCACTGTAATGACAAATGGTCCAAGTGCGGTCCACACTAATCCCCACGTTAAATATTAGACCTTGTTTTAAAAAAAATAAACAAATATTGTTTAACTAATGTCAGTAAATATTAATATATAAATATATTTGGATAATTTATTTAGCGTAATTTTTGTGAAAATTACCTCGAGGGCGCTGTACAATAAATAAATATCCCAGCACGTCTTGCAGCTACAGAGCGCATGAACATTAGGTAATCTAGCCCCTATTTGCATTTTTTATTTTTATTTTATGTGATAATGAAGTTTAGAGTTTAAGTGATATTTAAAAAAATTAAATAAAAAACAAATTTATTAAAATAGAAGTTAGATTACAACAAGTCTTGCAGCTACTGAATTACACATTTACTAAATTTAGATATTTAATAGTTGATAACATTTACCTATCGAAGCAGCTTCTATTATCCGGAGCAGGATTCTTCTACTACTTCGACATGAGTCTCTTTCGTGTATTTTTTTTCTTTTTTATAATATGTACGTATTGAATGTATTTTTGTAATGTATATGTTATATTTAAAATAAATGAATTGAATTGAAAATTGTGGATTATGTATATAGCGTCATTTTTATGAAAATCGCCTCAAGAGCGCTTTACAATATCCCAACACGTCTTGCAGCTACATAGCGCATTGACGGCTGGGATTCAAGTTCCTCGTTTTAATTTAATTCTGTAACAGATAACAGATAGGAGCTAGATTACATCATGTCTTGTTGCTACAGAGCGCATGGACGGTATGAAGCCTAGCCCCCTTTTACGTGATTTAAAAATTAAATTTTGTAGGCAAGCCAATGTTCGGGCAGGACTACGTCAGTCGGGTCCGCTGGTCTATTATATAGGGGGAAGGGTGTACAAAATGACATAGGCGGGTAAAATGACATAGTAATCATATCTCAGAAACCAAACTCTTAGTCATGTTTGAACGTGCACAAGAATGAGCACTGGTACGACATATAAACACTCACCAATATTTAAGACGCTTATGGCGACCGCCCGAGGAGGACGTGATGCGGGTTACTTTGTGAAATAAAACAATATTTTAGTTGCGCGGACACCGAAGGTATTATCATAATTTTATTTGTATTATTCTACAACACAAACTGAAAGGATATGTTGTGTCATTGTTAATCTTCATGAAAAGCTATACTTTTGTTAAAATTTACAAAGTGCAATGTGATATTTTTTATTTTTTTTAAAAACTCACGTAGTGGGGCAAACCGACATATGTACTGGTAGGGTAAAATACTATGTCATTTTTCCCCACTGAATACCTTTTTTCTCTAGAAGAATAATAATTCTTCGCAATTATGTGCGTAAAACATGACATTTGAATACAACTCCAATATCCTGAAAAAGTGTAAACAAGGTATATGTAAAAATTGATTATTGATTCAGACACTGAAGACTTTCTACTTACAGACGATGAAGATGACTGCTCATGCATTTATTGTAATGAGTTATATACGAGATCAAAACCAGGTAAAACATGGTTAAAATGCATGAAGTGTGGAAACTGGGCCTATGCATAATGTGCTGGTTTAAATAAAAAAACCAAGATTTTTGTTTGTGAAGTGGGCATTTCATACTTAAATTCTTTAATATTCATAAAAAACTTATGAATTCTGTTTTTAAAAAGTGTTGAATAATCATCCCATCCAATTATATATCGTATGTCGTTTTGTACACCCGGTGGGGCAAAACGGATTTTTGCAGTTTGTTTTTATTTTTGTATTTTTATTTGATCGATTCGTATTTTTTCCTACAACAACAGTGCCAACATGTTAAAAAATAGTGTACATTTTGAACCAAAGAGATTTTTTACTAAATATGTTAACATTTTTTTTTTTCATTTTACAAAAAAATCTATGTCATTTTGTATACCCTTTCCCTACTCGTATACCCTCTTACGACAAAAGGTAGCCGACCCATGGTCAAGAAGGGTGATACGTGGTATTTTTATTCCGATCTGTGAGTTCGGATTGACGTCAATAAAACAAACATTAGCATGGAGAAGACAAAAAAAGAGTATATTTATTTCGCGATAATTCCGCCAATTAATCAATACACTTAACCTTGGAAGCCGACCGTAAAACCATTAAGAAAATATCAATTTTAGCACAAGAACAAGCGCTTTCATTATTTTTCGTCACACTTTGGCCCACAAGAATGCGAACGGTAATCCTTGCACTGCCAAAATAAACCAATTAATTTATTATTTTTATAATCACGTTCTGCCGCTCGCGTTTTGTGTTGTATATATTTTTCGTCGAACAATTAAAATTTAATTCAAAGCACGTTCCCAACAATCTCGATTCTTGACAAAAAAAAATATGCAATGATTAAGAAATATGATCAAATAAACACTAGACATATTAATACACACGGACATGCCCTGAGCCCTAAAACATTATGACACTTAGCGCAGTCATGCTATCCGCGTATTTACTCGTTCTTCGACCTCCAGCCACGCGTGACGTTTATAATCGAAACCAAAACGCCCGCTTCTGTCATAAAAGTGTTTAAAAACCTTTTTAATATTATTTTTTAAATTATAAGAACGCAAATATTTATTGAAAATATAATAATAGTAATATAATGAGCGTGATTCGCACGATTAATGTGGACTTTTGTGAACGTTACATTTTTATTTTTATTTTTTCTGATTTATTGTGTTTTTTCTTATTTTTCCAGTTGTTTTTCAAAAATATTTTCATAATAGTCTTAAATTAAAGTTCTACTCATTTGTATACATACAACTCGTCAGCAGGTTCTTATAAATTGCTTCGATTATTCATTTATGGGAAGATTGCGAATACAAATTACTGTTCTTCTATTCTCTTTTTATGTAATGAAGGAGAAATAAAAAATAAACAAATTCTTCAAAATAAGGCAATGAGGATTATACTCAAAAGAAATATCTATTCTAATATAGAAAAAATGCACAAAGAAATTGGCTTGCTCACAGTAAAGCAGCAAATTAAATATAATGTAGCAATTTTTATGCATAAAATAATTAAATGGATGAATAAAATAAAAACGATAACAAAATTTAACCAACAATGTCATACATATGAAAAACAAGGGATAAAAAAAAGATAAGATTACCAATGAGGAGAAAAACAGAACCTCAAAACTCATTGTACAAGGGATTGAAGCTGTACAATGAATTACCTGAAGAAATGAAGGAGATAGAAAATATAGGAATATTTCAAATTAATTTGAAAAAATATGTTAATGAGAAACTTTGATAAAAAAATTGTAACGTTATTAAAAGTTTATATTAGTTCTTAAGATGTTATGAACTAACATTTTAAAGCATAAATAAATACTTAACCTACATTAATAATAATTTTACTTTTAAAACATTACATATTATTTTACCATATTTTATTACATTATCAAAAATTAAAAACTATCATACAAAAAACTTTTTTCGATTAACCATAATTTGAGCATACGTCTCACTCCCGTATTTAACTCAGTATTTTTAATATTGTTTGGTAACATGCTAAATATTCTAGGTATACTGTATTGCAGTGTCCTATTGCCATATTTATTGCAATATCTAGAAACAGCTAGCTCTAGTACAGCCACACTAGTAAACCTGGTGTTGTAGTCATGTATCAACTTTTGTTTATACTCGGAGTGCGACGCATGCTTACAAATTAAGTTGTACCAAAGTAGAGCTCTAACAGATACTTTATTTACAGATTTATACATCAATTATATTGAAATATTGTGGCTCTGGCGGTATACATCTTTATGTAGTAGCAATTTGATCATAGAATTTTGCAAAGTTTGAATAAAATTAATATTAGTTTCACTTGATAACCCCCAGGAAGTTATAGCGTATCGTATAATTGATTTCGGATGTACAATTGTGAAAAGGATTGTGTAACTTTCCATTGTTAAATATTTGTTTATGAGTGATTAACAAAACTTAAAACAATTAATATTCAAAAATAAATATTGATAATATGTTTCTTTTTTGGGTGATACCGCGTGTGTTGGATTTGTTCTGATGTTTCGGCTACCATTGCAGGAGCCATTTTCAGGGTAAACTGAGTGTATACTCAAATCTAACACACGATATCACCCAAAAAAGAAACATATTGATAACAGTGACCGTGAAAACCTTCGCACCTTAATAAATATTATTCGTTGTAAACGTCAAACTTCGCCTGGCGGCGTAATTGCGAAGTTCTTCTTAGTTACATGGATGCACTGAATGTGTGAATATTATTTTTGCATCCCCAAAATCACGTGAAAAGAAATAAATGGGTCGAAATTATAAGGAATTTAAGGGAAGAATCAGATTGGGATCCATTCAAATAGAATGTTGATTGCTAACGTTAAAATACAAACTTTTTTATGTACCAAAAATGAGTATTCTCCTATTTTTGGTAGCATATGCATGATGTTGAATGTAGCCCTGGCACAAACAAACTTAGTAGCTATGCGTTCCTTTTTTTGTCACTACTTTAAAAAATATTTTTCTCTGTAGGGCATGTCTATGTATTAATATGTCAATGTACAAGAGGCAGTCAACAGAGTTTTGTTCGACTGTCTATAAAGTAAAATCTTTATTTTTGTACGAAAATTGTCAACATCGTTGGTAACTTGTGATTGAACATTTTTTGAAATAATATTGTACAGGTACGTTATTATTTTTTTTTATATTTTACTTAAAAATAAATATTTGCGTGCTTATGATTACCCAAATATATGATTTTAAAGCCCATTTTCGACGGGTTGTAAATAAAGCACTATTAGAAAATGGAAATCAAGTTGGGGCGGGGTATAGTGGAATTCGAACCACTGACCTTTGAGCCGTGAGTCCGAGACACTAACCACGGGACCACAACACGATTCAAATCTTTTTTCATACAGAAAACTTAATTTGACTTTTTTGATAAAATTGAAGATAAATGTTAACTCAACAATGTTTTGATTATGTCCAAAAGCTTGCAGACTGGCTGGATTTTCTCCCTAGGGAGTTGTTCATATTTAAATTTGTCGTAACAGAGAGGGAAAACATTTTTGAAAAGGGAATATGGGAGTCTAGGCATTTACAGGGCTTATGACCTGTCATTGGCTGGTTTAATTTTTTAATGTTTGAACATCCACATTTCCTCAACTTTTCCATCTGTTGACTTTTGTGAATTAAAAGAGCTGAAATCTTTATCATGTGGGTGAGATTCATCCGATTCATTGAGATTCATTGAATTAACTTCCTGGTAAAAGAAGTATAAAAAAAAAGAAAAATTGATTTCAGGCGTTGCCTAGTGGTGAATTGGTTCAGCCGGATGAATCTCACCCGCGTGATAAAGGTTTCAGCTCTTTTATTTCACAAAAGTCAACAGATAGAAGAGTTGAAGAAATATGGATGTTCAAACACAGACAAAATGGGGAATGTTACGCAGTGTGTAAAAGTGGCCACTTAAACCAGCCAATGACAGGTCATAAGCCCTGTAAATGCCGAGACTTCCATATTCTCCTTTCTAAAATGTTCTCCATCCCTGTTGTAATTTGTTAAATACAATAGGACCTATTAAAATTGAATTGAGCTAAAAAAAATATTTGAATTTACTTTAAATTTATTTATCGATATAATAGTTTTTAGTTCACTGGGGAGATTATCATTATATATTTCTACTAGCTGACTCGACAGACGTTGTCCTGCCCGAACATTGGCTTGCCTTGGAAAAATACTTTTTATTGATAAGTAGGTACCTAGATACTTGCTTGTGATTAACTTCCAAAACAAAAAATAGTTTATATGCAAATATTAAATTTAATTAGGTACTTGTTTATGGTTGAATTCCAAAACATAAAATAAGTATTTTTTCAAATATAGCATTCTTCTTGCAAACGTCAAACTCTGGTCGTCTCACCAACAGAGGTGTGTACTTATGTAGGAATACGATTTTTGAAAATGTATTGAATTTAATATTATTTGAGTGTTACCAAAAATCCAATAAGAAGATTTAAATGGGTAGAAATTATAAGGAATTTAAGGAAAGAATCTGATTAAGATCCACAAAAAATGAATGATGTTTGTAAACATTTAAAAAAAAAGTTTTTTATACACAAAAAAAACATCATATTTTTTTTTTGTAAATGCATTCTCCTCGAATGCAACCCTGGTAGATCGATGAATAAAACCTTTATGCTCCTAACTTATTTTTTACATATTCGATTGAAGATTTTAATATCTACGAACACGCACAGCGCAAAGATCTATATTTCTCTGAAAACCGCACGTAAATCGGTTAAGCCGTTTAGGAGTAATACGGTGACATCACACGTACAGAGGAATTATATATACAGGGGTTCTTTAAACCCCGTCACATCCGAATCCACGATGATCAGTATGGACAAAAAGACATATATGCATATTTAAAAAAATACTTATTTTCAAAAAAGAAAATATTAAAAAAAAACAAATGGTTGCTTACTTCTGCAGGAGAGAAGTGAGGTGAGCTCGGGGGGTGAGCTCGGGGGGTGAGTCGGGGTATCTGGCTCCCCCCTCCCCCCCTCATTTCTTCCCTGCAGAAGTAAGCCACCATTTGTTTTTTTTAATATTTTATTTTTTTAAATTTTATTCGTTTCAAAAAATTATTTTAATGTGTCAATATGTCTTCTTGCTCATACTGATCATCGTGGTTTCGGATGTGACAGGGTTTAAAGAACATCCTGTATAAAGATAATCTTTTTTCTACTTCGGTAATAATTAAAATAATTGTATTTTATTCGCTGACATCTGACATCATCGGTCTCGTCAGTAGCGATGACGTCAGCCCGCCGTTCAACGTCATCAGCTGATGTAATGATATTAATATACTCGGTCCGCGCCACGCAAAGTCCAGAGTGGGCATCTTTGAGCGGCTTCCGTAAGACTTAAAAAATGGCGTTATTTTTGGCATGTCAACAGCGTGACACGTGCTTTTCAAAAATCTTTTACTGGCAGACACCTAACGTAGGCAATATTGCTCCGAAAATACTACGGGCCTTACTTATAAATCGGGCATAAAGTCAAGCTGGAGAATAGTGATAGAATAAGGATGGGATAACTAAAAATATTACTTATAAACCTCGCATAGAGTTAAACTCGGGTGAAATCGGGGATAGCGACTATAGAAACTTATACTTGCACATTAAGTGGTGATGAAAGGCGCCGTGGCACAGTTGGTTAGACTGACAACTGTGAAACTGGCGTCGCGGATTCGATTACCGCCAGTTGCAAGGAAAATTTTAAGAAATAATTTTTTTCATTGGTCTGGGTGTTGTGGTGTTTTTTTTATAACCTCCTTCCATATCCCCTCTTTCCCACCTGCTGACAAGCCTCTTAATAGAGGCTTAGCGGGTTAATCCCTTAAATAAATAAAAAAACACTGGAATAAGCACGCGATTTGTCAAAAGTCATATTTTTCGGTACTCTGTTGTTATATGTTAATACATTAAAAATATTAAAAATACGTCGTACAAGATAAATAAAATTGCACCACGTGGTTAAAAAATAAAAGAAACACTGAAAAAAATACGCTATCTATGAACTGATGACGTAATCAAACATCCCCTAACGATATATAATTGATAAGATCTTCGTTTTTTATTCCCAATTTCATCTAACTTCAGTCTGCTGCTGACAAGCCGCTTATATTGGCTTGGAGATTTGCCAAAAATATTTCAAATCGTTTCTTATTATTCGTCTTTTTCCGATTTTAGATGTTATATTAAAGAAGAAATGGAAGTGAAACATGGATCTGGCAGATGAAGGACGAGAGCCGAGTGAACGCGGTTGAAATACAATATCTCAGACGAATGTGTGGTAAATCAATGTAAGACTGGGTTACGAATGATGAAAGGCGAGAGTGTAAATCTGAGTCGAGTATTTTTATTTTTATTTTTTTTATTTATTCATATTTTTCGCTTACAAACTATAAATTAATAATAAAAATAATGTGACCTCACTGGGGTTTCCCGTGCCGAGGACACTTAACAATTTAGTTTTTTTTTATTACATTTGAGAATAATTGAGTATAATTGATAAGATTAAGAAAGGGTTTCTGGGATGGCACTCACCTTACTTAATTTGTTATCGGCATCGTGAATATTGTGCCACTCATTTTTACTTCATTTGTTGAAGGCAACTGAGTACTGTACCACTCACCCTATTTTAATTTGTTAACGGCAATGTGAGTATTCTGTCATTCATACTACGTGAGTACTCCTCTCATTCAGCTCTCCATTTTCTAGCGGAAAAGTGACGATCGTGCTATCTAACTCACTCGACAAATTATTTGTTTTGTCTGCAACAAATTTATAGATAGAAATGACATTTATTATCTGAGCTGCGCGGCATTATTCTCGCCAGTTAGCAAAATGCTATTGCTATTGCGAGTACATACGTACGTACTAACTATGCACGATACTCCTATTCCGCGTTTACATTCCTTAGCCAAAAAAATTACTTGTGATACAGACATTTTGAGTACGACAATTATCCATTTTAAAACTTTCTTAAATGCACTGTTTAAAACTAATTATTAATGTCGTAATGAAACTTTCTATTTTTTACATTTTTTTCTCTGTTTTTGATGGTATTATTATTTATTATTATCTTTTTCTGAAATCAATGTATCAAATATTTTTGTGTACCAGATATTATGTTATTATCTTACATATACTTACTGTAAATTTTTTTTTTCATTTGTTTTTAACAATAATTTGTTAATACCATTTTTTTATACGTATAAATATATATATATATATATATATACGTGTAGTATTTAGTGAACATGATAGAAATAAAATAAAAAGGAATCAATTCATTCGTTACGTAAACCTTGACAAAGAAGCTTGTTTGCTTTGAAACCGGTCGGTGAAAAATAAAAATTAGTGGTTAAAAACAAAGTTGTTTTATTTATTTTATTTTATTAATGAATAACCACAAATTTAGTGCTTCAAATATAAACTTTATATATTTTTTTGTTTAAATTCTTTACAAGTTATTAACAATTTGCTTTTTAATTCAATTACTTTTCTTATATCCATATTTTTTTTTTTTTTTTTTTACTATGTAAAGTTCCACTTTTTATTTTGCATGGCAGTATGCTTTTTATTGTTTCTACATGTATTAAAAAAAGCGTTGTTTATTTTTTAAATTATTACTATGTTTGTACTTACCTGTATATTTTTTGTAAATGCCCCTTGGGCGTATTGTAAAATAAAATAAATAAATAAATATTTACTTGGAGAATGTGTGGGCAAAACAAGTCTGGGTAACCTTGTTAGGAAGGCAGTGGGTGAAATTATTAGTAATTTCAGTTTTGTGGTTCATATGCATTTCCTG
>NW_028280682.1:0-54397 GCF_059751315.1 Micrasema longulum | reverse complement strand
TGGGTTGTGGTCCCGTGGCTAGTGTCTCGGACTCACGGACCGAAGGTCCGTCGTTCGAATCCCACTCTACCCCAACTGGATTCCATTTTCTAATAGTCAGTTATTTACAACTCGTTGAGAATTGCCCTCAAAACTAAATATTTGGGTAAATCATAAGAACGCAAATATTTCTTTTTAAAAAAAAAAAAAATTTTTTTTTTCATGTTTAATAATTTTATAAGGGGAAAAAACATATATGAATGTTGTCCGTTTCGGATTAGTATTTACATAAATGGAAATAATTTTTAAATAAAAAAAACCTACTAAAAGTTATTAAAAAATTAGAATAAAAATAAAAAAGCATTAAAAAAACATGCTCAAATGCAAAAAAAAACTTGATATATAAATAAATAATCGCATTTTTGTGTAGGTAAATTTTCCTCTGATATACCTTTTTAATTATCTTTCACAAAATATTTATTGAAACTGTTCCAAGATTTTTTAGAAACGCATTTGAGTGATTATTTCAAACATCTAATAAGTTCTTTTTGTTTACAATCCTAAAGCGTTACTAACATTTCCTGAAAATTTTCTGTGTTGACAAATCCTCGGATTTCTGACGAATTCGTTGAATCACATCTTCATATTAATTTTTGAACATTTTTCTTTAGAATCCGAAATGTCATTATTTTTATCCATAAAACACTATGTTTTTAATTTTTTTACTTTATCATAAATGTTTAAAGTATTTTATTTTTGTTATTTCTTTCGGTTTATTACAATAAAGTAATTTTCTTATTACTATATATACATTATTATGGTGAATATTTTCTTGGAATTTTTACAAGCCAAACACTTATTTGTTTTATTTTGTATTGCAAATGTGCACTTTTATTTATTTTTGCCAATAAACGCCGTATTTTGGCTCTGAACTGAACTGATTTGAATTTGCTGCAACAGAGAGAGAAAACATTTTTGAGAAGGGAACACGGAAGTCTAGGCATTTACAGGGCTTATGACCAGTCATTGTCTGGTTTAAGTGGCCACTTTACACACTGTGTAACATTCACCATTCTGCCTATTATCTGTTATTATATTACTATTCCATCTGTTGACTTTTGTGAAGTAAAAGAGCTGAACCTTATAACAAATTGAAAAGAGCGCTTTTTCTTCGTCAAAGCAAGTAATTTTTTTGGACGTGTTTAAGTAAGTTTTCATGTGATAATATCTGTCTTTATGTCTCATTAATCTGAATAGTTGAAGATTTACTGTACTTATTCGGACAAAGGTGTAAAATAAGTTGGTATCTTTTTTGCTCTGTCCAAAGTATTTGACACACCATAAATAATGACATAATCCTTCAAAAACCTAAAGGAATAGGTGTCAAAAATAAATAACTACTACTATATTAATCAACATTATTTTTCGGTATGTGTATTTTTATACATACACAAATCTGGATTTCTCCCGAGGGGGAGTAGGTGTATATTTTTTATTAATATCCCTACAGAGATGAGGTAGAATTTTTTCAAATTCAGGATTATGGATATTCGAGCGTTTACAGGGCTTATGACCTGTCATTGGCTGGGTTAAGTGGCCACTTTACGTTTTACAACATTCCCCATTCCGCTTATTAGCAAATATCGACACAGGTAACATTTTGATTTTTGTATATATCTTATTAAATGAGAAACCATTCACTAGCGTGTTGGAGCTCATCTCTGTAGGGATATTAATAAAAAATATATACCTACTCCCCCTCGGGAGAAATCCAGATTTGTAATCAATATCAATACATAGATGGCGCTCCAACACGCTAGTGAATGGTTTCTCATTTAATAAGATATATACAAAAATCAAAATGTTACCTGTGTCGATATTCGCTAATAAGCGGAATGGGGAATGTTGTAAAACGTAAAGTGGCCACTTAACCCAGCCAATGACAGGTCATAAGCCCTGTAAACGCTCGAATATCCATAATCCTGAATTTGAAAAAATTCTACCTCATCTCTGTAGGGATATTAATAAAAAATACTATATTAATGTTAATTACCTATAGTATGCATGCAAGTAAACCAGTTGTCAAAATAATTCATGTGATTTATTTTTCAAAGGATGTTTTATACGAGTGTTATTAATAATTTAAGCATTAACTTTGTGGATAAACATTTCAATAAATGTTAATTTTATGTGTGAAATAGTGTCAGAATACTGAACTTTATGATTGTTTGTGGTGTGTTGCTGGGGTTTGTGTGTCATTTAATTGTTGCATGGTGTGTTAGTTGATTTTGAACATAGTGGGAGAAGTATTTTAGAGTATAATTGTTTTGGAGTCATAAGTTCTAATTTATGACGTATTTCTTCATTGGACATCTGTATTGGGACCCTTCATTACTTAGATTAGATTTTATTATCACTGTTCAAATTTTGAAGGGAATTAATTTTCAAATTAAAAAGAATCTATTGTAATGTTAGTAGCGCGAGACAAAATTTTCAATTCAACTTACCGACTTTGAAAACTTTTTTTTCTTGGGCGTCTCCATAACAAAGCACTGAACAAAATGTCAAAATAACAATCCGCCAAGCAAGTTTCTTCATATTGATTATTTACACAAAACTCCAATCTAGTTAAGAACACTTGACTTTTAATTTTATTAAAAAAAACTAAATGAAATACTATCCACTTGTATTTATTTAATTAATGTATTTTAGATTCATATTTCAATTTCAATTTAATTTCTTCCAATTGACTTTCAGGTTATATTTATTTCATTTTAATTAAAATAATAAAAATACCTTAAAACATGTATTCCACTTTTATTTATAATTTTTACCAGTGACTGGATTTCGTCGTGACCGACATCGTCAGACTGGTGGGGACTAAACAAATTTCTGTGAAATTTGATAATTTAGATAAAATTATTAGAGTTCCTAGGAAGTTACAAGGTGTCGAAGGTACAAGGTCGACAACTCAGAAATAAGACAAGGATTCAAGAGAGAGTTTTTATTGAGGAAAAGTGAATAAAAGGAGAGAAAAAGGAGGAGAAAGGAGGTGTTTCTTCCGGTGTGATTTAAACAAAGCTACGGTAGACAAATATTTTATAGAGCATAGGAAATCATTCCACAGTCGAGCTGCATGGACACTATATATGTTGGAAAATAAGAAAAAAATATATGGGGGAATTCTGGGTGTTCTGAGAAAAAAAACGAAAAGGTTAACCATAAACTGAAAAGCATTGAAATTTTTACGAAGGCATAAAGGAGCGTTATGACTATGAAGTTCAGTGAACAAAAGTGAGATGGTGTGATAGTCTCTCCACTGTATTATTTTAAGCTTTTTCAGTGGCTAACGATAGTCAGATATATGATCATATTTCCTAAGACTGAACGTATGCCTAATGCATGTATCTTAAAGTTATTCGAGTTTACCAGCAGTTCACAGCTCAAATCAATCATGGAAACATCAGCGTACTTTCTAACAAATATTGTTTTTTTTCATTTTTTAGGAACTATTTAATACTTTATTTATAAGTATTAATAAAATATATTCTACTTCAATTGTGGAGTTCATAGTCCAAAATCGATGACACACATTTGCTAAAACATTTCACCAAAAATAGCGCAGTGTCATCGTTTTCTATAGAATCCGACACAACAAATTATGAAACTCTAACATTATTGCACAGAAAGACGAGAGCATCGTTTTGCAGTAGACGAAGATAAGACGATATGAATACAAAGGAACGGGGCTTATAAAGAGACCACAAAGCGCAGTCAACGCCCAGTTCAGTTCAGTACAGCAGTTTAGTTCAGTCGACAAGTTAACGACAGTCAATCCAATTCACTCAGCTCCAGCATTTAGTTTAAGTGCAGTCCCTTCAACGCATCATCGCTGCTACGTTTGCACTACATAACCAAGTGATGTATCTTATTTGTCATGTAATAATATACGCGTTAAACAGCAACTTCGTGTCTTCTCTATTAATCTCTAAATGTGGTAGGAGCTCCAACCCTCAACAACCTTACCCTTCACCATGATAATTCTCAAAATATTTATATTGTAAGTGTTATTTTTGTTTATAATTATTTTAGGGTTTCAAACATTTACGATTTTTTATCATGTTAACACAATATAGTGAATACTGCTTACCCACTACATACAATACACTGCATCTGAACATTTTAGTCTCCTTAGCGGTTCCCACATACAAGGAAAAATTGTTCCTTGCCAAATGAGAATAGTTGTTATTTTTTAATAATAAATTTCCTGCTACGCTTGGCATCTTTCTGCTGAAAGAAGGTAATCCAGAAGTTCATGACATTTACTTCATTGGATTTAGGAAAAGTGGAAAATTAATCATTTATGAACTGAGATCAAATGAATTGGACATGATCAATTCGCCAAAATTATAACAAAACTTTCTCTAGGCTTCTAAGCCTTGAAATTATTTTTTGAAGCCACCAGATCTATATATTTGACTGAACCTATAACAGAGCCACGGAATGTAGTGACTGTTCTAACAAAGAGGCAAGTCCGTTTCGTAACCGGTAGACTTTAACAAGATTGTAAGTGGTTATGTATGTTCATTTTAAGCACTATTTTTTTAAGTATACATTTGTTTAAAATTATTTTACATTATTACTGAATTACCTGCTTTCAGTATAAAGATGCTAAGGCTACCAGAGTACTGGGAGCTTCTTCAGGTAGCTTTTCTCGTTCAGCAACCAGAAATTTTATGTGATATGGGCACCGCCAAGGAGACTTATATCCTCAGATGCGGTGTGCGATATGTGGTTGCCAAGTTTTTTAAATAATTTATTTAACTAAAGTTGATTAATTAAAAAAATATTTAATTGATAATTAATTCATTGAATTCAATTCATTTGTTAATTATAATAATTTTTTTTAATGAATAGAACATTCTTTTATTACAATTTCTCATTTTTAGCAACAAAATAAAATATGTTCTAACATTAGCTCTCATTTTTTAACTTTTTAATATCTAACGTGTTCTTCCGTTAGACATTATTTTAATTAAAAATCAAATGTAAACCCTTGCACAGACCATGCATTTGCAAGATTTTTTTTGTGTTATTAGTAGCATTTTTTTGTATTTGTTCCTTGTGTATACCTACTATAAAATGTCAAGAAAAAAACATAATAAATAAAAATATTTTTAAAAAGGTATCAACGTTACATAGAATATTTTCAAGGGTTTCTTTGAACAATTTCTTAAAATGGTGTACAAAGTAATAATTTATCTCCTTGTACTATAAATAATGAATATAATAAACGAATAAAGACATAAATTATTTAATTGTACGTGTAACAATGACGCTTGATAGGAGGAGTTAGTAACTGAAGCAAAGTTCTTTGAAACAATTATTAAACAACCACTTTGTTTTGAATTTAAGGCCTCTAACCGTATTCCTGAAAGTTTTTAGGGGGTTCTGATAGATGAGTAATATTGGAGTTGTGGACACTTTTCAGTATTTAGTTTCAGCAAGAAATGTTTGGGTATGAGATTTTGGCTGATTTGCAGTGGTGGTAAATAGAAGAAATTTGGTCAAAGTTATAATTGAAATAAAATTTCCGTTTCCAAAATTACAATTAAATCATGCTGGTTTTAAATTAATTTAATTTAAGAAACATTTATGATCAACTAACTTCACTTATTGTACAGTTTATACCCGTTTACAAAAAGTTTATTAAATTTTGAACTCTTTATTGAAAGTCTCGTGATTTTTAATCTCCAAAAGGCATAAAATTTAATCAGACGCTGGTGTAATGATAGACAGAATGTTTCTATATTGATTTATTATTTACGTAAAACATTCTCAAACTCAATATTTTTATCTCTCGTTGAATACATTTTTATTACATTCTTTTTTTAATTTTTCTATTCTTTCTTTCTTATTTTATTTACATTTTTTAGACCTTATTTTTTTTTCTTTGTTTTATTTTTTATCTTGTTTTGTTTCTATTTATGAGGATCCACTACATGTACATGTACGTATTTTTTTTCTTATGTGAAAACCGTATGTAAGTAAATGGCTATACATGTATATATTTTTTTTCGTATGTTAAAACTTTATTCATGTAAATAGCTGTTCTTTGATTTTATTGATATTATTTTTTTTCTATTTTCTTACTTTAAAAAATATGTATTTTAAACCTTTTTTCTAGTTTGGTTGAGTTTTTGCGTTTTCATCTTCTTGACAATATGTTTGATTTTTTTAAGTTAATTATTTTATCTGTGTACAATATTATGTCTGTACTCTTTTCATTTCGTTCTTAATTAAAACTTATGTCTGAGCACCCGATGAAAAATTATTATTCAAAAGTTTATCTGGACAAAATATAATTAATACTTTGTTTTCGTTTTATAATGTATTAATATTGTAATAATGTGTTTTTTATTAAATAAATACTAAATACCCAATATTACACTTATTTTTACATTTTACTTTGATAAAGGAGCATGTAAGCATTTAAGTTTGGTATTTCGTTTTTTTTTCCTTGATTAAATTAAAAAGACTTAAAAAAAATATGTGAAATCAAATATGTAAGTTTTTTTATTATCAGTTTTTTAATAATTTTTTATTGTTCTTAAATAAAATGAATAAAGGAAATAAAATTTTTTATGTAATTATTATCAGTAGAACTCATTCAAAACACTTCGTTCTTTGTTATTCGTATTTTATATTGAAAATATTTACTATTAAAAAAAAAAAAAAATGTTTTTGTAAGAAGTCATTTCGCTTCACATACACAAGAATTAATTTTTCTTTTACTTAATGGGAAACGTTAATATTTTTTTACTATGTGAACTAAATTTTTATTTCAAAATTAATTGAGTACTCCTCACAAGAAAATCTTGTTCTAATCCTTGTAATATTATTTACATTTTATTTCCGAATTAACTATTAAAAAAAAAAAAATTCATAAATTCACTTCAGTTTGACTAAAAATTAAGCCCAACAAATTACAGAACATTTAAGAGAAGGGAATATGGAAGTCTAGGCATTTACAACGCTTATGACCTGTCATTGGCTGGTTTAAAAGGCTACTTTACACACTGAACATTCATCAATATTTTTTTTCACAACATGCTAGGAAGCTCAATAACGGTTGTGAATTATATCACAGAATACCCAGGCTTGAGAAAAATCACATTAGATTTTTGTGTTCTTACCGAGAATCGAACCCGCAACCTTCCGTGTGTGAGTCGAGCGTTTTAACCACTGCACCATAGAGACCGGCACAGGATAAACTCATAATTTTGTAAAAAAATAAGCTTACTATTGTCGCTGTTAATATACTTGTACATTTACAAAAATTTTCTTTATTTTAAATAAAAAAATGTTTCCATAAAACATTTAAGAGGTTCCTTGTACTCATGCTGTTGTGTGCCATGAAGAGTCTTAAATTTCGATCTAATTTTAGACTATGGCGCGCTCAAAACCATCAGACGACAAAACGGAAATATCGTAGGTATTAAGTTATTATATTATTTAACTTTTAAAAATAAAATACTTTGACATTTTGAATTTTCAAACATGAAATTTTTTTTTTATTTCGACAGGTTGAAAAACTCCAAAGTTAAAATATCCAAATACATTGCAACTGATTGAATCCTTAGATTTCTGACGAATTCATTAAATCACATCTTCAGTTTTATTTTTGAACATTTTTCTTTAGAATCCAAAATTTCATTATTTTCATCCATCATCATCATTATTTCCCTTTCCGTACCCGATGGTGCATAGAACACCATCTAACTACTCCAATAATATAATCGCTTTATAGGACTTTGATGCTACAATAAGCTACCTCAAAAAAATACTAAATAAATTCACAGAAGTAAAAGAGTGGCCCTTCAGAATCGTAAGAAGTCAGCTGAATGAGGTAGTAAAAATGAGAATTTAATGCTGTGTTCAATATTTTTTTTTTGATTTACTTTTGTTTTTTCTATTTTTATCATTTGTAATTTTGTTTATTTAGTTATGGTTTTTAGAATTCAGATTTTTAGATGTCAACTTTTTAATTTTTTATTAATTTGAATTTTATTTTATATTGTAGTTAGTTATTGTTTATCTTTTTTTTTAATTTCTGTCTTTATCATAAATGTTTAAAGATTATTTTATTTTTGTAATTTCTTCGTGTTTATCGTTAAATGTCTCTAGCTACCGCACCCGCATACGTTGAGCTCTCTATTTCATATGCCAGCAGTTGGTACGAACTATGCCCAGAACTCTCCACTTATACGTTTATCTTGTGATTATAATTTGAACATTCCCCTTATTGATCCGTTTGATAGTAACAAATTAACATTTTAAATGCGCGTTTTAAAACAATTTTATTTGTATTATTCTTAGTTTCCATAATAAAATCTTATTTTATCTCTAATTCCTAATATTTTATATTTATTTTTTTTTTTTTTTTTCATTTTTAATTTTTTTTTCGTTTTTTTTATTTTTTTTACACTTTTGCAATAATATTTACACACATGTCCACCCTCATTCCATTATAACACCCACTCACCCACCCTCTCACACACTTACACTCACACAAACGCACTAGCATGTATTGTACGAGTATTTAATGTATTTTTGTGGATATCCGTGGTTTTATTCTCTATATATTTTTTTACATGTATTACTGTTGATATCTCTAATAAATAAAATAAAAATAAAATTACCGCTTAGTTATATTCTTATTACTTCAATATATTATTATGGTGTATTCGTATAAAATGTATGTAGCTTTGAAACATGTATTTTTATATCTAGTGAAGCTGCTAGGAGGAATATTTTCTTCCAATTTTTACATGCCAAACACTTATTTGTTTTATTTTGTGTTGCAAGAATGCACTTTTATTTATTTTAGCCAATAAACGCCGTATTTCGGCTCTGAACTGAACTGATCTGAATTTGTTGCAACAGAGAAGGAAAACATTTTTGAAAAGAGAATATGAAAGTCTAGGCATTTACAGGGCTTACGACCTATCATTGGCTATTCACCGCTGGTGACATTTACCACTCTGCTGAAGATATGATGATAAAAGTTTAAGCTTTTTTACTTCACAAAAGTCAACAGATGGAAGAGTTTAGGAAATGTGGATGTTTAAACATAAGCAGAACGGTGAATATTACACACCGTTTAAAGTGGCCTCTTAAACCAGCCAATAACAGGTCATAAGCTCTGTAAATTCCTAGACTTATATTTTCTCCTATGAAACGTTCTTTATCTGCGTTGTTATATATTATTTCTTTTTAAAATACATGAACACAGATAATCATATCTTATTGTAGGCAAAAACGCAAAAAAATATCTAGTCTCTAGCTCTCGTCAAGTACGATGGCATACGTCGAAAAAAAAATTGCTGCTATGAAAAAAAAATATTACCATTAATTTTTTTCTTATCTTACTAAAAGTACGTATTGACACGTCGATATAGCCGGCTTTTTAATATCGAGGTAGATACAGATAGATAAAAAGTTAAGCATTCCTCCTTGGGAATTGTCAAATGTCATATTAAAATCATGTTCAAGTGAGCACTTTTGCTGCTGGCTACTCTCTCTCACAGAATCCTGTTCTAAATACGAAAGAGAAAATTTTTAATTTTAATTCAACATTGGACGAGGAGTAAAATTTTTGCGCCATCTGTTGGTTGAATTTGAAAACTCGAGTTAGCAACAGCGCATGTGTCCGATTATACGGCGTTTGAGGTGACATAGTAATGGCAGCACTTCGAAAGAAAAGCTGCAAATATAAAAAATAAATATTATCAAACAAAATTCATCATTCCGAAGTAGATAGAGATAGTAGAAAAATATACCGTATCAATATGAATCGACGAAGGTAGCGTTTGAAATCGTGGCCCTGAGATAGTGAAATATTGTTGTGTTAAATCACCTTCTAAACAAATGGTGCCGTCTAGGACTCTGATTTTATTACACACACGTAACTGTATTCTTCAAACGTCTGGACGCAGACAAATCTTAAAACTGTCTAATTCAACAAACAATCTTCAAAAAAATACAAATCACGAAAACAAACTTTATTGTATAAATAAAAGCAAAAACGATTTTTAGAGAGGTAGTTTTTAAGTATTTTGATTTGACAGGCATCACAAATAGAACAAAATTACAATGACGCCATCAAAAAGGGAACAGCTGTCATTTTAATTAAGAAAAGATTGATTAATGATTCCGTTGAAAACACGTTAAGATATTCACCTTCGTTTGTAATCAAAATTGATCCTGCCTTTAAGTCTGCTGTGGAGAGATTTTCTAATAAAGCGATCAGATAAATTATTCCAAATAATTGGATCAATTTTTTTTTTGCTCTTTCATTCCGAGTGTTTTTATTATTATTAAGGGAATAACCCCCTTAGCTTCTTTATTTATTTTACTTGCATAAAATTTAAATTCATATAAACATTTCGGTTTGTTTACTCTCATATCTACCGAAATTATAAAGCGGCGAGTTTATTTTTTACTACTGATTTCCAAAGCACGCTCTATTTTTTTATCCTTATGTTCGTAGTAAGCAATACAGTTTTACAACTGACGTCTGGATGGTTTGTTTGTTTTGACGATAATTATTTTCGTACTAAGTTTCCACGGAAATGCAAAGTCTTGTCAAAATGTGAGTCTTTAAAGGTCTCAATTCGATTTAATTTTCAATGTTTATAACTAGTGGAGTGTAGAAATAATAAATGCTACGGGTGATGTTTTCGAAACGAGCGATTCTTTCAAAGACCTATCCGATTTTCAGTATTTCGCAAAATTTTCTGATTATAATTTTCTCGCGGTTCACACGGTGAATTTTGTAGAATACTCGTTTCAAAATGCATAAGCTTAGGAAGTGATACGCACGAATTACGACCCTAAATAAGCAGTCATCTGATGGGTGATCTCACTAATTTAATCACTTTTTTGCCGTTTTTTTTTCACGAATTTAGTGGATATATTCGGTCGCGATTTTCGCCGGTCGTTACGGAATTTCACAACAAACTGAGCCGATTTTCCGATGTTTTGCCGACCGAGTGCTAAGATCGTCCAATATCTATAAATAAATCTGGGTAATTCGGTCGGACGAGTGGACTGCGCTGAACGTCCGCGTCCGGATTACCGGCGGAGCACATAATATGTATGTATACATATATTCCTGGCGGTAATTTCAATTTCAGAACACATCCGTTTTTCAAATTGAAATTCGGCAACATCAAGACGTCACTGGCGGAGATTTGACCCTTTCAAAAGATTTTATAATTTTATTTATTTATTTATTTACGGTTCCATAAATCGTTTACATAATTACAATAGAACCAATGTAAAAAAATACGTCAAAAAATAACAAAATATCAAAAAAGAACAATAACATCGAGAAAAGTGTACAATGGTACACAGTATTTATATATAACAAAAAAATATTACGTCTGTAACAAATATAAATCTTCACCTTTACAAAAGAAAGGTAAATTAAAGAAAATAGCAATTTTAAAAAAGAGGAAAGGAAAAAAAAAAAAAAAGTTCTTTAAAAGGAAAGTTAAGAAGTTTATTTCATGGTTTATATAAATTTTACACTTATAATATTTGAAATTAAACACTGATTTGAGTCTACTGAACACTTTATTTTATTTTTACAAATATAAAAACAAAAAAAATGGGACAATTAGTCAACGAATAATTAATAGACTCAAATCAGTGCTTGATTTCCTAATGTTACTCGTATAAGTTTAAATATAGAGTTCTACAAAATAAACACCAAATCAATCAATACATTTTAATACTAAACAAAAATAAATTCAAAAAATAATTTTGCACGCAAGAGTAAAGAATTTAAACAAAAGTGAAAAACTAATTATTATTTTAATTTTCAATAAATTATTCTTTTTTAAAACACAGAACTTGATTATCAGCGGCGTGGTGTAAAATAAATCTTAATCATCCCTGTATTGATTTGTAAGTCGCTGCATGCAAATAATTGGTAAATTCAATGAATAATTAGTAAAATGATGATGAATGTAAAACAAAGAATTTAGTCTTGTTGGTCTATGTGGAATACGAAAGTGTATTAAAATTAACAGTTCGGGGCAATATATTTTATTAGTTAATAATTTATAAATAAACAAGAGGTCATTTATTGTCCTCCTGCTTGACAGTGATGGTAAATTTAAATCCGTCATCAGGAATTTATAATTTATTTCCGACACTGGTAGACCTGATTTAAATTGAATGTATCTTAAAAGCTTTCTTTGTACTCGTTCAAGATCATATGAGTTGCAGTAATAAGCGGGACTCTAAACTGCAGATGCATACTCAAGCTGTGATCTTACAATAGTTTATAATCATATTGTAATATATCTGTGTATTTACTTTGGTTAAAACGTTTTATTTTTATTTTATAAGATTTTCGAATAAATACATGAGTTTGTATTTTATTTTCGTAATTTATAATTTTTTATTATAATATACATTACAATGTTTTGAGTTTGAACCAATTTTTTGTAGGCAAGTTCAGGATTTAGCCCCTTAAGAAGATGTTGATATTAACAAAATACAAGAAGGAGAAGGGATTAGATAACTCTAAGCATCTACAGGGCTTATGACTTGGAGGGAGAGGTGGGGAGCACCAGATTTCTAAGGCACCAGGTTAAAATGAGCAAAATATTAAAAAATATATTAATCCCGATCGGTAAATTTTAATCGATATTTTACTGGAATCGTTAAAATAATAAAAAATCACAGTGATAAGTTTTTTTCACTTCGGTTATTACCCGACAAGCGTGGCCATTGTGATTGAGCAACTGGCGTTAATTTTTCATGACCTACTTTTTACTTTTGCCTTGCTTGTACATGTACACGTAACCCACGGGTTGAAAATCACGGCTGTAGTCCATGTTTTTCGATAAAATTAAACTAATTTTATTAAATAAATACATATTGAGAGATAATAACACATGTTTCATGAACTTTGTCGATTTAATTTCAGTTTCATAGCATTAAAAAAAAAACAGTACTTCCTTTAGTACAAATATTTAATTTTTTTTAAATCATCAACACAAAGTATTTTTCAAGTAAAATACGTTAAATCACATTCCCAGGAGTTACAACAACTTAATTCGGGACATTAATAATATTAACATTTGAAAAATAACGCATATTGAAAACAACAAAGAAACAAAGCAAGTTTAGCACCTTTTTAACTAAGTATTGCACAACAATATAAACGCCAAAAACCTTTTCTTACACAGCAGAATAAATATATAAACAAAACGCTTTTAAGAATAAAAAAAGTAGTGAATCCACTAAGGGAGATAGGGTCATTAACATCACATGCCATGCATATGATGCAGCCATAGTGATGATGATAACATATACATCTCAGTTAGTAAACATCTGGATGCCTAAGAAATGTCGTATAGTACAATGAACCCATGATTATTGGAAACATAATTCGGATATACAAAACATGTGTCAGACCGATCATGGTGTATACAATAGAGGCGAGGATAGATAGAGAGAAAATAAAAAATACGAAAAACCAAATTGAAAAACTAAATAGAAAAACCAAATAACTGCCCAGAACGTCAGAGATGAAAGTACTAAAGGCAATCGCAGAAAATTATGATAAAATTATTTTCATTATCTAACACACACGAATTTATTCAGGTCTGAAAGTATTAAAAGAATAATAAAATCACTGCCGTAGAAAATATACACGTATGTCTATAAAGGTTTGCAGACAGGCGAAGGCGAGGCTAACAGAATTGTTTTTTTTTTGACGCCAAAAAATACGAATCCTAAAATCACTGATTTTCGCAGTTTGATATAGATTGTTGGCACTCTTAACAGGGTTGCGAATTACGTCGCTAATGAAGGCACTGCAAAGTTGTATCGTTTGCGCATCCCCTGTGCACCAATTACAAGACACGAGTCCTTAACTGCACCCAGTTGCAATAAAATTTGATCGCTGACAGTGCGAAGCTTTTAACTTTAGGTTATAATTACTGCCATATGCAGACTCACCCCCGATTTAATATAACCAGAGACTGCACAAGTGTCAAGTGTGGCTTGCATGTGGAGTTACACTTTAGGGTAGTTAGCGCACTAGGGGAAAATTCACCACAATTTATTTACACTTATAAAAGCATGAGCATTTTATTTTTTATAGTAATATATGATAAGGGAATATGAAAGGTCAGGCATTGACAGAGCTTACGACCTGTCATTGGCTGGTTTAAGTGGACATTTTACACTTAAAACATCCGTATTTCATCTATTCTTCCATTAATAATTTTTGTGTATTCAAAGAGCAGAAACCTCTATTAATAATCAAAATTATTCATTAATATAGGGAAAAAATACAGTTCAGCGTTGTGATGAATATATTTAAGTACTTCGTCACATTTTTTTTTGTTTCTTGCGCTGGCAGTACTTTTGGGCGGTAGACTTGTCACGCCGTCCGATTTGGTCTTGCGTTTTCAAATAATGCCGTGGAAAAAATATAAAAAACTCGAGGAATTTACTTTCGCCCCTTTAAATCAACATGCAGACTTTCTTACGAGATATTGGTGTTTTGTTAATTAATCTAATAACCCATATTATAGTAATTTCCAACTGGTATTTTACTTTTCGAAGCAAGCGAAGTTGGACTGATTCAATGTGATTTATGCGATTGACATAGAATGGAGACCAGACCACTATTCTAGGAGGCATATTCTAGAAAAGAGGGAACAGTTGAGCAATAAAGAGTTTTGATTGTATGGACATTAGTAACATCAGAGGATATTCTGAAATGAAGCCAAGTAATTTCAGTGATATATTTACTGCATTATCTATATGCTCGTTGTATGTCAGTTTATAGTCCAAAACAACTCCTAAATTTATGATGGATTTAATTGAATCAATTTTGGAGTTTTCAATTAGGTACTCGAAGGAAATCGGTTGTTTTGTTCTATGAAATGACTTTGTTTTGCATTTTTTAATATTTAGTTCTAATTTATTCACTTTACACCATTGGTTAAAAAATTAATGTCTGAATGAAGAAGAAAACAGTCTTGTTAAGTTTGAATTATTTTGGGAATTTTGTAATTCTTATTAATTTTCTTCTCATATACAACACCGAATGTGCTACTAAAAATATACAAATCTTGTATCAGACCTTCTCTCGAATACGGGTTTCAGGTGTAGAATCCTTGTTTAGTTAAGGATATCAACCTGTTAGAAGGAGTCCAAAGACGAGATACAAAGTTTTTTTTAGTTTTTTTTTTATATGGGAGTTGTTTTATTATTTTCCTTGCTTATAATATACAAGGTTTGTATTTCAAAAAGTGGATTTTTCTGCAATTAAACATCTTAAAATTTATCTAAACTATTGGTATCAGGAAGAATATATTAATGTGGGCTAATCAGGAACTTCTCAGCATTTGCTCACGTGGAGAGGAAACCACTTAAAACTCTTCAAGAGAAGCCGGCCTGTTGGCAGTAGTCAACAGGCCTTCCGTTCCACTAGAGGAGTGTTCGGCATTTTGTTCTCTACTTTGGTTTATTTTACCAATTGCCTGCACTTTATTGATCATGTATGATCCTACCTCTCATGTGAGTTCTTTATTACCTATCACCGATGGAATGCCGCATAGATCTTCACCCAGGCTTCTGCATCGCGCTTCCAGTTGCAAAGTTGTCTCTAAGTCTAAAACGACTTTTATCTGTGGAAAAATGGGAAAGTCTCCGTCTCACAACGCTGCAAGAACGGCAAGAAAGGAGTGACTTGATAGAAACATACAAGATACTCAACAGTCACTAAAGCTGCCCAAATTCAGATACCATATTCAAGCTTAAACAATATGCTCGTCTTCGAGGCCACAGTCTCAGGCTGGAGAAAACGAGATTCAACTAAATTCACGAAATCATTTCCTGAGCAATAGGGTTGTTGGTGGTTCAAATAATCTGCCACAAGAGCTGATCTCAATATTTAGTCTTAATAGGTTCAAAAATGTACTAGATTTGTTTCGGAAAAGCCAAAGTGCTCCAACAACTGACATTCGTTCAAACAGATTTAAGATTGCTTAAAATTAACTACTACTACTACCACCACCACACCATTTCTCTGTAAGGATAGGTGGAGAAAATAAACCGCCACACACATCTATTCTGGTATACATTTCTAGTTTTTTCCACATTCATTCATCTTGTCATTCATGCCTTTCGGTTCTGCCATCTTTTGATTAAGATTTTGGCTTACCTGACCATTCCACGTCTTCTTTGGTCGTCCTCGTCTCACGTTATTATGATATTTTTTGCCATTTATACTTGTTTAACTATGCTTGAAATTTATATTTTAATCATATATTAAATTTTTAACCTACTTCTACTATCTATTAAAGCAATTAGTAATGAGAAAATGTTTAAAAAGGCTATAAAAAAATGGATAGTGGAGCTAGGTAGAAATAAAATGGATTGCCTCATTCGCCCATACCAATACTGAATCAACTACTCCATAACTGTACGGCTTATGTTAGGTTTTTGTTATTTTTATTGTGTGTTTTGTAATATAAATAATAAAGATGTACATAAATACCTTGTTTTTAAAACTGTCTGAATATTCGTTAATTATGTTTGTTTTTTAAGTTAGTCTTCTTTGTTTATTCTCTAATGTAATTTCAAAAAACTAAATTGTTAAGTGTCCTTGGCACGGAAAACCCCAGTGAGGTCACATTATTTTATTATTAATTATAGTTTGTAAGCAAAAAATATGAATAAATAAATAAATAAATAATAATAATAAGGAAAGAGAAGGAATAAATTTTTTGTTTAAAAAAAACAATAAAATACACGAAGGTCGGGATTCTTAGGATACATCGTTACAGGTGTTTCTTGAAAGTGGCTAGAGAAGGTGCATCATTATAAGAAGAGGTAGCTCATTCTAAAGTTTAGCACCTTGAACAGAAAAGGAATAGCTAAAAAATGATGTGCTATGTCGAAAAATAGAAGGTATTCTCTCCTGAGAAGAGCAAAGCAAAACACTATGATCAGAAAAGTAAATAAAATTCTCAACAAGATATTTTGGAGCAGAAGGGTTGTAAAGAATATTATAAAGAAGTAAGAGAGTGAAAGTTTATGCGCTGATAAAAACGAAACCACCTGAGTTTGGAGCGAAAAGAACTTTAATAGAACAAATGAACAAAATACACTGCACTTGGTTTAGCAATGCTGTCCTTTTTGCACCACTGGATGCAGAAAAATAAATGATGATGATTTACATTATATATAATTTGTTTGTAATTTATTCAATAAGTATATATGTAAATACTGAATTAATATTACAATTTAATTTTGTATGTATCCTTGTTAGCTGGGCAATGTTTCAAACAAAAATTTGAATACAAAAATTAAATTTCTATCTTTAAAAGAACAACATGACGAAAAGACTTGACTTATATGGCTCCATATGAATCTACGTAATATTTAGTAATCACTCTTATAAAAAATAGGATAGAATTCTACACCTTAATTTAAGACGCTTGTGTAGCCTTGAAACCGGTTGGTAGAAAAAATAAGGCTAAAAACAAAGTTGCTTTGTATTTATTTTATTATAAATTGAAAATTTTATCAAATGTAAAAATAAGCATTTGCATACACAAATAAACAAAATACAAAATTGTCAAGTAATTTATTTGAATCTTTTTTTTCTAATTGAACGTAGTTAGTTATAAAAAGCAACCAGCCATAGAAAAGTGAAACTGAGATAATAGCACTTTTGTGAAAACAGTGAATAATCAAATTTACACAACAGTTCGAATGTTTTTGACTTTGACAGATGATAAACAATTAAAACATTAGTTTTTTTTATATTTCAAACAAGTATTTTTCAAGACCAGTTTTAGTAGTAATTTTAAAGTGCTGTTAGATTTTTCTAGAGCTGTGGGTGTTTTCTGCAAATTAAAAAATGCTGTTTTTAATATTAACACTGTTTTAACAAGGTACTTTTACTGTTTTTTTGGATGAAAGCGGCCTTGCTGTTTTCAGCAGAACATAGAATTGACCTTATTGTACCCGATAATACCAAAATCTATTTTTTTTCGAAATTGTGGACTGGCTGCTTTCTCTTAATTTAATAACTCCTAAAGCGGTTAAATCCAGTTCTTGTCTACGAAATTTGGGTACTAAAAATACAATTGATAAAACCAGTTGGTCCTAGAAGAAATATAAAAATTGAAAAATGTTTTCAGGCATTGCCTACTAAATGTATAGCTGAAATAATTCGGTCAGAATGTCACTAGCATCAATAAGCGTTTCAGTTCTTTAACTTCACTAAGATCGACAGATGAAAGAGTTGAAGGAATATTGATGTTCGAACATGAGCGGAATGATGAATGTTAAACAGAATGGGAGGGTCCGATGTCTTGCAGGGCACCCGCTGGCACAGCGTGGGTTTAAACTCTGCAACTCGATTATAAGCTTAGACTATACTCTGTCTGCGTAATCTATAAGTATGAAAGCACTACAACTAATGATATGAATCATAAATCATCATCTTTCTCAAACGTAAAAATATATTTTTTTTTAAGTATATTGTTAAGTGTCCTCGGCACCGGTAACCCCAGTGAGGTCACATTATTTTTATTATTAATTATAGTTTGTAAGAGTAAAAATGAATAAATAAAGTAAATGAATAAACAAATGTATAAGTGTGTAAAATGTCCACTTCAATCAGCCGATGACAGATCGTATTCCCTGTAAATGCCTAGACTTCCATATTTCTTCTACGAAATGTTATTTAACTCTGTTGTAAAATATTTGGTATAAAATTATTAATTAGGAGAAAAGATAAAATAAAAGATAAGTTAACATTTTGACGGGAAAAAATGCCACCGTCGTATTAATGGATGGAAGGGTAAAGATGGGGTAGATTTCAGATATTTCATGAAATTCTTATAAAAGTTGCACCCTTCCAAACTCCGTCGGAGATGACCTGAATCTTTCCACTAACTTTCAACAGATCTATAGCTAAAGTTTTTGACAAAATCAATAGGAGCTTGTTCAACCTGTACTCGTAAGTGAGATGTCTGATTTATATGGGCACTTATGAATTCATCCGATATTTACTGAAATAAACGCAAAAAAGACAGCAGAATGATATAACTAAAAATAGTAGGAAACTATTCAGTTTCAATTTGCCATGAACTGGAGTTTCCAAAAATTTAATTTCAGTTACGTCATTTATGGAAAAAATATAATAAACATAATTTAATTGAAATATAAAAAAAAGCCAACAGTATAAAGAACAATAGGTCAATAACACAATTTCAAATTAAAATTTTCAACAATGTTTGAGCGAAAAATTGGAAAATTGTTCCCAAGCGTTGCCTGTAGGTGATTTAGTTCAGCCGGATGAATCTCACCCACGTGACAAAGGTTTCAGCTCTTTCACTTCACAAAAGTCAACAGATGTAAGAGTTGGGGAAATGTGGATGTTCAAACATGGGCAGAATGGTGAATGTTACACAGTGTGTAAAGTGGCCAAATAAACCAGCCAATGACAGGTCATAAGCCCTGTAAATGCATAAACTTCCATATTCCCTTCTCAAAAATGTTTTCTCTCTCTGTTGAAATAAATGTAAATTAAATTTTCAAGTTTAACCTTTTTTTGCATCACAATAGGCCAAATAGCCCATATACAGTAGTGAATGAGCACAGAGCACCCAGGCTTAGGAAAAAACCTCATTACATTTTTTGTGTTTTCACTGAGAATCGAACCCGGAACCATCGATGCGTGAGTCAAGCGTCACGGTTTACCATGGAGGCAGCCAGCCATTTAACAAAGTAAACGTGCAGGGCAATATTCCTAGCAAATTTACTAGGCACAAAAATGCCTGTTTTGAAGTAGTTTATATATGTATAGCATAAGTATATTATGAGTAATATAAAAAATATATACAAACCATCACGCCGTTTTCTCATAAGGGAAGGCAGAGAGGATAGAACGTTATAATACTCTGTCTTTGCATACAGACCTTGCTTTCTCCATAGGAATATAGAATATAGGAAAGTTTGATTTTAATTATTGTATTTAGTCCAAATTAGATATGTACGTATAGATTATTGTTTTTGTGTACAGAAGTAGATTAATTGTGAGGACCAAATGTTTTTATAAATAGGTGTTCGAACATTGTTTTCCTGTCACTGTCTTGCAGATGCCTCCCCGACACTGTGCGAAAAAGACAACTGCATGTCAGACTTTTTGTTAGAATAGACAAAATCGACGTTTTCTGCACCTCAAAACTGGAGCGATATTGTAATTTTTTATTTTCTTGCTGGTATGTTTTGCGTTTTTAAAAATAGTTCTATTTGTATACCGTGCCTCGTGCGCCCGAAGACAGCAGATAAAACTGTGTTTTTTACGGGTTTTTATAGTTCTAATTCCCATCATAAACCATTTTTTTAAAAACGAAATAATATAGGGACAAGCCAATGATAAAAATATCTATAATGTGTAAAAAAGAGTTCTGCGCTGGTTTGGACACGTAGAGCGAATAGACAACGAAAAAATGTTTACAATGCGAATGTTCATAGATGCAGAAATAGAGGAAGATCGAGAAACACATGGCATGACCAAGTCCAACAAATACATGCTAAAAGTCGGAATAATCGGCGCGCGTGCATGAGAAGATCTATGAATGTAGAGTAAGCGAGATCTGAATACAAAAATAGAGTGATGTGGAGTGCTATCTTCTTTGCCTACCCTTAGGGGGAAACGGCGTGATAGTTTGTTGTTGTTATTGTAAAAAAACATTTCTCTTATGCCATAATGCAGAGAGAGAAAAAGTGAAAAAGATTGTATGAAGAGAAGTCAGACCGCGTTTCCTCTTAAGATTAAACATAATTTAGTATACTTACAAAAATTTAATAAAAATCTTTAGTAAAAACCGTTCGGATAAACATAAAAAAGATGAACTTATCATTGGTAAAGAGGTATTTGTTTATGATTGAATACCAAATCTAAAAGTAATAGATGTTTAAATCTTTTATTTAAGTAGGTACCCAAGTACTTTTTTGTGTTTAAATTCCAAAACAAAAAATGATACATTATTTTCAAATAAAGAACTTTTTTAACAAATGTCAAACTCTGCTCAGGGATGCATTTTAGTCAGGAATGCGATTTTAAAAAATGTATCGAATATCAGTTGATATTATTTTAGTAAATCAAAAAATTCAGTAAAAAGAAATAAATAGGTAGAAATAATAAAGAATTTAATGAAATAATCTAACTGGGATCCATAAAAAAACGAATGTCATCTGTAAAAATTCAAAAACCATCTTTTTTTACATACAAAAAATAACCTCCATTCATTTTTTTTATCCGCATTCTCGGCAAATGCAACCCTGGTGATGGATAAAAAAAATATTTACGCTCCTAACTTTGTTTGTGCCTAATAAATTGAAGATTTTATGAGATATAAACCTTTTCGTTGCAAAAATGTACATTTATCTGAAAACCGCACGTAAATCGGTCGGGTAGTTATCAAGTCCATTGAGGACAACCATTCAAACATTGCCTTTTTTGTATATAGATTTGTCCTAAATGATGTTTTTGATTTTATTATATTTTTCCGATCATTTTCGTTTATAGCTTTTGTTTATATTTGTTATATTGTTAGTTTTATTCTTCGTTCCTTACGTGATTTTTCTACTACATTTAAGTGTATACAAAACACCAAAATTGTTTCATCCTTTGACAATAGCCCCCCTCTTACATCGCACCTTTAGGAGGAAAACGACTCATCTAAAAAAAATCAACATTATGGGAAATTACAAAAGAAGAATATGAGACATCTTCGTATTCTTTCGTCAATTTTTTCGTATTTTTCGAAATAAACACCAAATTTTGAGTTAAAAATTATACCGAAGACATGCAGCTATGAATCTATGAAAAAAAGCGTAATAAAAATAAATTGTTTTAAGTTCAAACAAGATATTTATTTAATAAATAATTGTAAGTTTGAAAAAAAACAACCAAACAAAATCAACTTGATTTTTTTTTTTTTTTTAAAGAATTACCCGCTTGGCCTCTATTTTGAGGCTTGTCAGAAGGTGGGATAGAGGAAATTCTGAAGGAGGTAATGAAAAATACACCACAACACCCAGACTAATTGGGAAAAAATCATTCTTGGTTTTTTTCTGGCAACTGGCGGGAATCGAATGCGCGACGCCAGTTTCACAGTTGGCAGCCTAACCAACTGCGCCACTGCGCCTGTCTAGTAATAATGTCACCAAGATAGTGACATCATTTTTATTAGGTCAGATCAGGTCACCAATGTTTTTTTTAATTCACGAAATTACATAAACGTAAATAAGTCACTAAGATTATCGGAAAATCGGAACAAAACAATCACAAACCTGCCATTTGTATTGGAATAAAATTGGCTTAACCGGCTTTTGGTCACTATAATATGTTTGTCTGCGTTGCGTCCTTTACACAGCAATGTTAACACAACACTTATTGCGTCGCGTTTGTTCTGACACGGAACCTAAATTTTCAAAAAAGAGACCGGTTTTGTCCTATTCCCAACCAAATGTTGCGTTTTTTTAAATGCAGAAAAATGTAGTGTTTATTGAAGTCGTTTAATGATCTTAACTCATTTTAAGTTTTTTTTTAGTTAAGTCGTTTTCGTCCTAAAGGAGCGACATGTACGTTCTGTGAGTGACTCAGCATCTGCCACGTGGCACGCGTTACTATTTCAATATATTTCTTCTAACACGCGTGAAAATGCCTCCATGACTCTACCTAGACTATAGCGAGAGTAGCAGGTGCTGAAAATGTTTTCCGATTGCAACTCAGTATAAACCTCTATTTTTTATCAAATTTACCCCATTTTATCACGTTCAGACAACTGAGGAAAATATTTACAATTTTTTACTGCCATATCTGTAGGAAAAGAATGCGAAGAAACGACTTTTACCAACAAATATATTTTAAGAAAAAATACTGAAAATACTATTCAAGTAAAAGCCTTATTGTTATGTTGAATTATAATGTCATTAATATTCCAAGCATTAACTTGGTGGTCAAAAATTTTACTATATTTTATTCAATATTTAGATACAGCCTCAAACTGCCTTTTTTATGTCTTCCGGTTTTGAGACGTACCCCGTTAGGACACCAATCAAACCAACATGCAAAACCAACTATACACTTTACACTATTACAGTGTACACGGATTAGGTAACTCTCTCCCTCCCTCTCCACAACATTATTAATGGCTAAAATATAATGGTCCTAAAATTAAAATTAAATTATGAAAACGCAAATAGATACTTTTACTAAAAAAAGTTTAAAAATGACAGCAAATGCTTAAACTTTCATACACACAACTGAAAAATGTTTTCTCCCGATAAATTTTGCAAGAAATTTAAATAAATAAGTAAAACTTTACTTAAAGGTTGAATTGACACATTGTGTCTTATAAAAGTGAATATTCAATACCTGTAACCTCAAACGATTTTTTTAAATGAATATTTGCACTTTTGTGATTTCTCAATTTTTTTTCTTTTAAGTATCATTTTTTAGTAGTAGATCTAAGCTCTTTGTGAATGCCACATGCTCCAACTAGAAAGCGGACGTAGAACGATGACGATGATAATACTTGTAACAAAGTTTTTTATTTAATATTAATTTATCATGAAGTGTTGTGAAATTAATGCTGATTCAATCAATAGAATTACATTTTCAGATTTCACATTTTTTTAAAATTAAATGAGTACGTAATAATCTTTAGTTCAATGTACATTTAAAATTTGATCCGAAAAATACCACGCTATTAATTTACCATATGAGGATAAAAAGTTTTTTTTAGTTTTTTAATAACAACGCACAAAGAAATTGAATAACGGCTCGCGTATTAATTTTTAGGTTGGAAAATTGAAATACAACTTCAGAAAACAAACATTATTTCAATCAATGTGATAAACAACATTTTCATTTAAATTTAAAAATACACATTGATTTGCGTGTTTTTGATTTGCTGTACCACATACCGCATACCGGGGTGAATGTCAACATTTGCATTCTGTATTGTTTTTTGTGCAATAAACTTTTTTTAAATCAGTGAGTTGCGATGCAACCACTGGCGGCTCCTGACCGAAAACATTGGCAGTGCGTTTTTTTACATTTTGTCAACATGTAACTTGTATATTCAGTCCAATAATATTATAACAATATGACACGATAAACGGACAATAGTATGACAGATGACAGCCCGCGCATCGGAACCAGGAACGCTAAATTCGCCTAACATTAATCGCACGTTATAGGATACTAAATCAACTTAATTCGTACTAATATCATGTCATTACGCATGTTCAAAGTGACATTGCAAACGCACTTTAAACTTCAAATATGCGCATGCGTTGGCAATGCCCGGAGTGTGTATATTATCTTCTTTCTCTAACGCACGATTCACCGGTATGAAGCGTTGTCTATCTCACTCAAATGACGATCTTAGGAGAAATTACATATTTCATACAAATTCAGGGTAACAAATTGTGCAAAACAGAACATGCACAGGGACGATTGCGCATGCGTAGACAAGATGTGAAAATCGTCCGATAGAGTCGATTTCGCTAGATCTTTTGGCGCTAGTATTGAATATTATGATGTTTACGAGTATAATATTGCAACGAATCCCTGTTTTTTTGTAGCTGCGTATAACATATTTTTACCATCAATAAAATAACTCATTTATTTGCATATATTTTTACTTATGCACATACTAAGGAACCGCCTTTGGGTGCAACTGAAGTTTTTAACAAAGTTAAGAATAAATTTGTGATTTAAATCAATATTTTTTTTAATAATCATCCATAACAAACAATCCGTAACAAGTTTTTTAAATAAGGAATCATTGATAATCAAGAATAAGAGAACAACTATAATTATACCGATATGGAACATTTTCTTACTCAATCAAGTCTTACAAAACACCGATTTTATTTCAACCTTTAAAATCTTTACCCTTTATAACTAAACTTCTTCCTAGCCGGACCGAGGGGGGGATTTGAATCCTCCATAGACCGATTTCAATTTGGTAACTCAATTATTATTAAAGCTATTTGCCGTATATTTTTTGTCATCGCGAAAATAACAGAATGAAACATTTACTATTTTTGTTTTTAAATTTTCAAATCGTTTAATATTAAAACAACAATAAAAGACGTAAATTATACAAGGGTCGATTTCACTTTATGTTTATTAGCATTCGGCAAACTAACAATAATGAATAAAATTCACGAATGAGTAAAATATGTGTACTTGAAAACATGAAAAAATTATTGCACGATTATAAACACTTCCAACTTTTTACTCTCGTGCCGCTATATACAAGTAGGCGCTGCGGTCGTTTGCTCCCCCTGTTCGGATCATGTGTAGTTTTTGGATATTTAGTGAGGAAAAGGTTTAAATATTTTTTTTAAAAGGTGTTTTGATGGCTATCTGTAAATAATGAAGGACCTACTATTTAAGATTAGAAAAAAAATCATATCAAAATGAAAAAGCGGTCAAAAATTGGAGTGTAATATTTGTGTCAAATAATGTTACAATGTCTCAAAGTATTCTAAATTGTCAAAAATATGAAACATTTTAGAAAAAATTGTTCTGCTCACAAAGTGCAAAATATGTACAAAATAGTTCGTATAAATATATTATTTTCGATTTTTTAAATATTTTAAATAAGCGTATCTGCTGGTTTCACAGGGACGAGTCAACTTCTCATGATTTTTCTGGCAAACGGCATCATTATGATCGTCTATTTATGAGAATTTATTTTTTTTAATTACAATTAAATATCAACAATATTTTGAGTTTGTCCAAATTTTTGTAGACAAGGACTGGATTAAACTCCCTGGGGAGTTGTTTATATTAAAATATTACAACAGAGATGAAGAACATTTAAGAGAAGGTAATATGGAAGTCTAGGCATCTACAGGGCTTATGACCTGTCAATGGCTGGTTTAAGTATAGAAATTGAAAAAATAATATTTTCAGGCGTTGCCTAGTATGTAGGTGAAATAATTCAATTAGATGAATCTCACCCGCATAAATAAAGGTTTCAGCTCTTTAACTTCACAAACATCAACAGATGAAAGAATTGAAGGAATATGGATGTTCAAATATAGGCAGAATGGTGAATGTTACACAGTGTGTAAAGTGGCCACTTAAACCAGCCATTGACAGGTCATAAGCCCTGTAGATGCCTAGACTTCCATATTACCTTCTCTTAAATGTTCTTCATCTCTGTTGTAATATTTTAACAATTAAATATGTCTCTGTAGTGTGTAATATTGATTTAAAATGAACTTTGATATTTATTTTGGATTTTGTTATGACTGAAATGGATTATAACTGAAGTGTCTTTTCTCAGCTTGCCTCGGTCCTAATATTAATGCAAAAAAGACTTAGATTGTGTGCAATAAATCCTGTCCTGACCGTGATTAGTCTCTGTATAATAAGAGACAGAGGATTGAGAAATTTGACAGCTTCTAATACTTAGGAGTCCACATAACTGAGGATGGAAGCATGCACAAAGAGATCGCACTCCGTCTAGAAATTACTGGAGCAACTTTTGACATGATGCGCCTTGTCTGGAACTCTAGGTTATACTCGATAAAAACGAAATGCCAATAATTCAACTCTCGTATAATACCAGTACTATATGGGGGCGAATCTTGGCACCTTACCAAAGCTCAAAACACCAAACTTCTGAGTTTTGAGAGTAAGTGCTTGAGGAGAATATTAGGTGGTGGCACGATATTATAACTAACATTGAAGTCCGAAAACGGACGCAGCAGCCTCCTATAACAAGTGTCTTGAAGATGCAGCGGTGGGCTTGGCATGGACACGTTCTGCGTATGTCTCAAGAGAACCTTAACCTGGAAGGCCGTTGATGACGATATTTCTACTTTATTTGGCGGAACTAAAGGTCACTGGATTAAAGTGGGAGAAGGCGAGAATGCTGGCCAGCGATAGGGTCTCCTGGGGGCAACTGGTGACGTCCACATGCTCCACTTAGGAACGGATGTGGAAAAGAAAGAAGAGACGAAGAAATGGTTTATAACTGAAATGTTATATGACGCTATAAAATGTTAATTGTTAATTTGATGTACACATATATCTTAATGTTCCTTCACGTAGACTCAGAAGTATTTTTTTTTTCCTGGATCATCCTTAAACTAATTGAGGTTTCCAGGCACCTCTACCTAAAATAATCAGACTTGTTCACGAAATTCACGATCTGAATTATTTTGTTTTCTAAATTAAATAACTTTCCTAATTAATTACACAATAAATAATGATACTCAATCAACTCTTTAGATAATCAAACTAGATCCCATAATGCTTGTCCATTATATTTATTTGTCTCTGCTTTTTATTTTACTATTTAATTTCTAGTTTTACGTGACTGTGTATTATTGTCTCTTTGTTATTTATGTTCAAAATGGACATCGTTCGTAAATTTATTAAAATGAAATAAAATTGATATAACTAACCATACATTTTTAAAATTTTCTTAAAATATTATGTTTAGTATGCCTTAAAGTGGGCTCATTTATAAAAATACAGAAATAATGTCCAAATAATGAGTTTTTCTTTGCCCGATTTCGTTTTCTAGTTCAATATCAAAATCTCGGAGCTTTTTCGATTTATAGTCCTTATCAATCACACAGAGTGAAATTTCTTTTACGTCCTTAAATTCCCTAAAAGAATATCACCGAAACGTTTTCCAAATAAATTTCCTGTTAATGAGTCAATCACTCAGGAAAACATATTGAAAAAGTTCTGATTTTTCCGACTCGAGAAAAGTTTTGACTTGTAAATCGGAAAGAAATTTATATTGTGAAATATTGATACTTACAGCCAACTCAAAATTTAAGTGGTCATCTTTATCAATTCTCTAGCTCCATTTAGTGGTGCATAAAGCACCGCATTGGTACTTCAAATGCTCCATATCTTTATCATTTTTGGTTCTTGGAAGTAAGCTAATCGTTTTACGCCTCAGAGCATAGCCCGATTACAATGTTATCTTCATAACAATGTTAACATAGTTATCTTCAGTTCGTTATCATTATTTTATTTTTAAAACGTGTCAAATTACATTAACTAAGGAATATATTTCACAATATTTACATTGTCTTTAAAAAAACGTATGGACTCAACTTTACATTGTAATCGGGGACCAGGTGCCAGTCCAGAGCATCGATTACAATAGAAAGTATACAGAGTTATCTTCGACTATCTATAAAGTAAAATTGAAATTTATATACGAAAATGAGTATATTTGTATAAAATTTAAAGAACCATCGTCGGTAACTTATAATTAAAGATGTTTAAATAAAAATAATAAAAATAATTAAAGATGTTTTTTTTTTGTGTTTTTTATTTTAATTTTCTTTTAATCGTATTTTTACTAAAAAAAGGAAAATATTTTATTTTATCTGAATGGACAGAATGAATTCATAAAATAATAAATAACTAACCTTTTTTCTCTTTGAATTTAACTTTTTGGATTGATTTTTTAATTTTTGTCCTATATATATATATATATATATGTATAATTAGATAATTTATACAGCGCCGTTTTTTTGAAAATCACCTCAAGGGCGCTGTACAATAAATAAATACCCCAGCACGTCTTGCAGCTACAGAGCGCAAGGACAGTAAGAAATCTAGCCCCTATTTACATTTCAATTTTTTTATTTGACAATGGAGTTTATAATTTTAGTGATATTTTAGAAAAATTTAATAAAAAACAAATTTATAAAAATAGAGGTTAGATAACAACCAGTCTTGCAGCTACTGAGCGCATGGACGGTTTAGTTTGTTTTCGCTACTGATTTTTCAATATATATTTTTTACTATTTAAAATCATTTTTTACGTTTACTTTTAGAAGTGTTTTTTCTTATTTTCTTTAAAATACTTTATTGTATTTTATTTAAATATTTGTATACATAAAGTTGATTAATCAATGGCAACTTTAGGATTTAATAAAATATGGAAACTTCACTCGTCCATTAGAATAGGGAAATATCACTTTTTTAAAAACATTTTAAAGTAATAATGATCAATAAAATACTGTCTAGTTAAAAAAAAAAAAAAATTATTAGTGACATAAAAAATAATGTTTAATTCCCGCAAAAACTGTAATTTTATTGGCCACGCCCTTAATACCTCACGATTCATGTTTATTTGTTCCTGCCCATTCAATTTTTTTTTAAACATTGTCACGAGTCTTGACGTCACAATTGCCAAGGCCAATCATGTTGCGTTTTTCTAGCAACGTATTTTTATGAAAAAAAATTTTTTTACATTTATGTATGAAAACATTTCTCCACAATATCTATATCGATTTTGAAATTCAACTAGTCGTTTGAAATCCATTTCATATATTTTTATCGGTATCCGCACTTTGTCATATTTACCTATTAATCTTTATTTTGTATCTTCTTCTTCTTCAGTCTTATTCTCTCCTTTGCTAGATAAAAATATTTTTCAAACGTCTCCATTCCTTCCTATCACCCGCGTTTATCATCTATGTTTTACCGACAATATAGACGATGTTGTCGACACATCTTTTTTGTGGCCTTCCAAAACTTTTTTTGTTGGCCCATGGTCTCCACTGTATTATTCTGGGCGTCCACCTGCCATCATTTTTCCTTGCCAAGTGTCCTGCCCACTGTCATTTTACTTTCACTGCATGATCCATGATATCCACGACTCCGGTTCGGTGCCTTATTATTTCATTTTTTACCCTGTTCCTTAGACATACACCGAGCATTTGACTTTCCATTACCTTTAAATTAATTTTGTATACCAAAAACTTATTTGACTGAAGTGTGTATTTCCTAAATAAAATTTAAATATAAAATATTCCATGTATATCCAATATATCTTCGATTCATATCTCTGCTGTAATATGAATCGAAGATATATTTTTTAATTCTCATATAATTTCCAGTTGGAATTTTGTAATGTTGTACAACTGCATGTAACAGGCAAGCATAATCGACCATTTCTATAGAACAAACCTCGACGAACAGTGTATTTTAGTAATAAATCCTTTTCTTGTGGCCGGGCCATAAAGGTTTTACCAGTACTTCCTACTTTTCTTGTACTCACTCCGCAAATTCCTTTATTTCTCCGCCATTAATCTTGCTTATCGCAGAAGTAAAATTTAATTTTAAAAGGAAAATCTTTACTTTATAAAAGCACTTATCACACCTAATTATTTTTGTTGCAGTTCCATGTTTTAATGAAATATATATTTTATACGGTCATAAATTTGGTGAATCAAATCATAAGAATCACATTACGGATAATACCAAATTATCATCCTATTTATATTTGTATCAACTCGTAAAAATCCGAAGATGTATTTTTTTATTATTTATTTATGACAAAATACATTTCATATTACATTACATTACATATTTTATTTGTTCGAAATGTTCCCAATCAGCAAAATTGCTGGTATGAGAGGATATAATACTAATACTACTTCCATTATCCATAAGGACAATAAGTAAGTTCTCACAATATAAAATTGCTTATAAGAAATGGATAGTGGAGGTGGGTTGCGCACGGATCGATGAGTGGATCAAGCCAAATAGGTAAAATGTGTGTACTGTTTATGAAATTTGTTCCATTGGTTTATGTAAATCGGTTATGTTTTTTATGATTATTTTCGTTTTTTATTGTTTATTATGTTAATGATAATTAGGTTAATTGAATTAATTACGTTTTTTTTTATTGTTATTTTTATGTAACTTTGTTAAATAGATAATCTTAGGCATGTTTTACATTTTGTAAAATGTTTCCCTCGGCACGGGACACACCCCAGTGAGGGAACATTATTCTGTATAAAAAAAAGAATGCAAATAATGTAAAAGTATAAATAAATAAATAATATATTACGCCACAATAGTTTTAATAAAAAGTCTATAAAATAACATGACATATCAGTTGTCACACGGGCTATAAGGAATGTTTTTAAGTACGTGTATATTTTGTATATTTTTTAGGTCATTAGAAAGTGAATTTTATAAATTTATTGCTGTATACAGAAAACTGATTTTTTTCTGTTAGTCCTAGGATGTTTGCAAGTTAAGTTTTTTGACGCTCTTGTATTTATTTTATGTTTGTTCAAATTTAATTTAATATTTGTCTTTATTTTTTCGTTTTCATCTTAAATAGCATATTTACCTTTTCTGTGTAAATTAATTAATCTAAATTGAGCATTTTTGTTATTCTATATAAATCCGTGGTTCTAGTATATATATAAAAATTAAATGTTACTTTATTTTATAAATTTATTGCATAAAATTAGTATACATATTTAATATCAGATAATCTATTTAGAAACTAATCAATATAAAATGAAAACTATTTAATTTAAAATAAAAAATAATTTAATTTTAAATTGATATATTTGTTAATTGGACAGAATCTAGCGACATTATTTTCAAATCTAGGCGTTCGTTCTATTAAAGTGACAGTTATGTTAAAATTTTGCTTGACTTCAAAATTTACTTACTTCTCTCTCATATTTTTAATAGGCTTTTAAGAAAAATGTGCCAACCTCAAAACGATTAAAAAATTTCATAAATCATAATTAAAAGAAAAAATTGCTCGATGGAGCAAAATTTTGGATCCTTTTAATGCGTAAATAAACGTATCGAGGGATTCTGGACCCGTCAATATGAACTGATGTACTTACATCAAAACTTGACGGCGGGGGGATCGGTAGTATATATTTGTAGTCGGTCAGGAGAATTTTAGCTTAAACTATGACGTCATACTGAAGCTATGTCATTTTAGAGAGTAGATATGTGTACCGTGACATACGCTTACCCGTGTTTCATATCGATGTACCTACCCAAAACTGGAAGGCGGGGGGTCGGCAGTATATTTTTGTATTTGCTAGAGAGAATTTACCTTCAACTATTCCGTCAAGGTAAAGAGACGACATATTTATCTGCCCATCATAATTGGGGCCCAGGAATCGAACCAGGACCTCAAGCATGGTAGGAAAATGTGCCAACCACTAAACTACGTGGCCAACTGATCCCCATTAAAATATGTAGCTTTTCTAGGATTTTTCTAGGATTTAAAATTTATTATTGAAAATGAATGTTTTAGTATCATCAAATGATGAAAAAACACGCGACAAAAAAAATCATCTCTTTACACAGGAGATCCCTAGCTCGTCGGGATCTGAAATAAAGATCCTTTGCCCTCGCAAAAACAGTGAAATAAATAAACATGTTTTGCCCTTAATTTTTACCATTTTTCTCTTATCTTTTATTTTAAATATATTCTTCGCCTTTCTACATCTTTGTTTTAAATGTCTTAACTTGTTTTTTAATTAAATTTGAGATACGGTATATTGCATTGTTATACGTACGAGTATGTAATGTGTAATTGCTTAGGGTAGCTGTACCATGAACGAGTTGGACCCAGCAGCAAAAGCAGAAAAGTCATCGATAAGAACTATTCTGAAAAAGCCTTACAGAAGTCAGGGTGATTTTTATTCAAAATGTTTGCAATGCTTGATATCAGACAGCAATATTTATTGAGGGCAGTGATGCTCACTCACATTAACAAAGATGCACACCCTTCAGTTAACTATCATCATAAGACACGGAGTTCCAGTAGCAATCTAATTTCTCGACAAGTGGTTAGAACTTCTTTAGCACAGAGACAATACTCCTACATAGGACAAAAGGTATATTATATACTGCCTGAACCATGGAAATTTTAAGAGCCACAAGCTAAAGTAGTTACTGACTACTTTCCTCAGTTAAATTAGTTGCATAGAGTCTGAAGGGTTGATGGGGGCTGTTACTTAGCCACAACATATTTTTATTTGAAATGTAATTGTTTTTTTTTTTGTAACTGAATTTTGGAGATCCTCATTTTGAAAATACAACTAGTCGTTTAAAATCCATTTCATATATTTTTATCGGTATCCGCACTATGTCATATTTACCTATTGATCTTTATTTCATATCTTCTTCTTCTTCAGTCTTATTCTCTCCTTTGCTGGATAAAAACCTACATTCCATCCTATCACCCGCTTTCATCGTCCATGGTTTACAGGCAATAAAGGCGATGTTGTCGAGCCATCTTTTCTCTGGCCTTTCAAAATTTCTTTTGTTGGCTCATGGCCTACACTTTATTATTCTGGGCGTCCACCTGCCATCATTTTGCCTTGCCAAGTGTCCTGTTTACTCTGTTTTTTGTTTAATTGTTTTATTACTAGGTTTTTATATATGTTTTTAATTCTATACATATATATTTTCGTTATGTCTTCTACTATGTTTTTTTTCTACTTACGATGTTTTTTGCCATACATACGTTTATATATTTTTTATTATGTTTTTAGTTTTTACTATGTTTTTAAATATGATTTTTACTTTGTCTTTTAATACATTTTTACTACGTTTTTTCACTTTGTATTTTAATGCGTTTTCTACTATGTTTTCACTATGTCTAAAACCTTTATTTATTTTTTCTATATATTGATTACTATTTCTATATTTTGACTTTCTTAGAACGCGGTAAATTTAAAACAAAATTCAAAATTTTGACAGTCTAAGCAATTTTGTATAAATGTTTAATAATATGTATACGATAAATAAAAAAATAGGTATCTGTAGTTTTTACAATGTTTACCTATTTTATATATGAATAACATCGTCATCATTCCCTTTCCGCACCTAATGGTGCATAGGACACTTCATCGGCACACCAATTGCAGCGTATCTTGATCATTTTTTGTGCATGAAGGTAAGATGATCAGTCTTACGCTGTAAAAACCAGTCCAGGGACCATGAAATCTTTTAATGTAAAAACACCCTTCTAAATAAATATTTAATATCAACCTTTCGGGAATCGAACCTGAGAACTCTTTCATGGTAGACAAACGCGGTGACAAAACGAAATATCTTAAGATATGAATTATGATTCCTTTTGGTGACAGTTACAACTTAAAACTACGATTTACAAATGATTATCAATCACTTGGAATCAATCTCAGCAATCTCCAAAATGAAACGTTTTCCAGTAAAATATTTTTCATTAAATGTTATTAAATATTTGTGCATAACAACTTACCGACTTTTATACGTCTACCGGTTTCGAGACGTACCCGTCTCTTCGTCAGGACCCCAACAAAACCAACAAGCAAAACCCATGTTTTTGTGCAACAACTATGGTAAAGGTATATAGTAGGTTTTGCACGTTTGTTTGATAAACAAATAAGTTAGTCAACAATATTTTTAGTTAATTCAAATGTTTGTAGACAAAGACTGGATTTTACCCCCTAGAAAGAAATTACAGTAACAGGTTAACCTATAAATACCTAGTCTTTTATATTTCCTGCTCTAAAATGTTCTCAATTTTTGTTGTAATATATTAATAAGTTAGTTTTTTACATGTTTAAAGTGTATTGTGCAAAGTGTATTAATATGTAAACGTGTGTGTGTATATGAAAATATATCAATAAACGTTTATGTTAGTCTGCCTTAGCACGGGTCTTCTACGACTAGGCATTACTTTATACATTATTTTAATAAATTAATTACAATTAAAAATTAAATAAACAATATATTGAAAAATAATATACTCGTATAGTTTGCTGTTCATTAGATTTCTGTGTATTACATTTATTACTTTATTCATGTCATTATAAGGTTTTAGACAATGTTTTGAGTATGTCCAAATGTTTGCAGACTGGCTGAATTTCCTCCCTATGGAGTTATTTAGATCTAACTCTGTTGCAACAGAGAGGGAAAACATTTTTGACAAGGAAATATGTAATTCTAGGTAATTACAGGGCGTAGACCTGTTATTGGCTGGTTTAAGTGGCCACTTTATACACTGTGTAAGATTCACTGTTTTGCTTATATTTAAACATCCATATTCACAAGAGTCAACAGATGGAAGATTAGAGGAAATGTGGATGTTTAAACATAGGCAGAATGGTGATTGAATTAATTCAACTGAATTGAATTAATGAATGAATTTTTAGCCAGCCTCATGGTGTAATGGTCAGCACATTTGGCTACGACGCAAAAGATCTTGAGTTCGAATCCCAACGTGGTTGACATTTAATATATATTTAAGAAGACATTTGAATATTTCATAATCCCTGGATTAGTACCTGAAGCTTAAAACTGATCATCTTTCATATGACAAAAATGAACAAGATAGGGGACAGACGGGCAATGTGGATATGCTAAGTTTGACCTCAAATAAAAGCCAATCTTTCAAAGCAATGTATTTTTATATTAAAACCACAAAAGTTTTTAAAAACTAAAAATTAAAAGTATTCCCGTATAATTTTTATTTGACATATTTAAAACGTCATTGTTCAAAAATGATTTTCATCCGTTTTGCCCGACTAATGCGGGCAAGACGGATATAGTTGCCGGATAAAATGAATAATAATTTTAATCATGCAATCTATCGCAAAAACATGATCCTTGGCCTTTGTATCTTGTACCCTGATCTTGTCGTATTTTCGCTCATTTTGCTTCACGGTTGAAACCTTTCACTCTGGCTATTGATGGCTTTGATGCTCTCAAGACCAAGTTTGGATATCGATGCTCAAATCGAACCTTTTCCAGCTTTATTGCCTGTTTTCCTTTTCTCTTTGCAAATTCTCCAGCTCACTGAAGAAATTCCATCCGAGTTAGTCCATTGGCATGTTTTTAGGGTGTAGTTCAGCAATCTTCTTTCTGGGCTGAGAAGTGGTTCAAATTTTAAACTTTTTGTGATGAACCTGATTTAATGAAAAGGCTATATTGAAAAGACTAATGTTACTAAATACTTAGGACTATATGTTGACTCTCAACTTTCATGGAAATACAGATATGAACATGTTAAATCAAAAATAGTACCCGTAACTGGCGTTTTGCATAGACTTCGTGGTCTGCTTCCTCACTCTGTTTTGTTTGCCGTCTATTACGCTATGATACATTTTCACCTATCCTATTTATGCTGTATTTGGGGTTTCGCTAACAAAAACCAGATTTCTGAGATTCAAGTTCTTCAAAACCGAGCTCTGAGAAGCATTCTTGGTTTGAAATGGGATTCCCATGTATAGTATACTTATCGTAACACAAAAATACTTCCTTTCAAGGTAATGGCACTGTATGACATCACTAACACTATTTCAAACATCATAAACTTTTCTGCTCACACAAATTTAAAACTTACATTTAATCATGAAATTCACAACTATAATACACGACATGCAAAAAATCTTCACATTTCTAAATTTTGTTCCACGAAGTTCGGCAAAAGGTCTCTGGAATACATTGGTCGTATACAATTTAATAAACTGCCTGATGACCTTAAAAATGAAATGTCGAGTGGTAAATCTCAAAGACCAGAAATGAAGACCTATTTCTTGAATCTTTTTGAAAATGATAGTTTTTAGCTCAGTTTCTGTGAATAGTCTATATATTGTGTTTTAGGTTTAAATGTTTTTCTTTTCTTTTTTTAATATTAAGTTCACAGAATGTTTAAATGTTTTTATTTTCTTTTTTAATATTAATTTCACAGAATGTTTAAATGTTTTTCTTTTCTTTTTTAATATTAAGTTCACAGATTGTTTGAATGTTTTTATTTTCTTCTTTAATATTAAGTTCACAGATTGTTTAAATGTTTTCTTTCCTTTTTTAATATTAAGTTCATAGCTTGTTAAAATTTGTTTAAATTTTTATTGTTTAAATGTATACTATGTATTGTTACAAGAAATGTACTATTTTTTTTATGTACCGTCCCAAATGAGTTTTCTCGTACAACTCCTGGGAATATAATATCATGATATTCATGTCTTATATGTTTTATTTATAAATAAAAAAATAAAAAAAAATAAAAAATGCGTTGATGTAGTGTTGCAAATTTAATGCCATAGGTACGATTTGCATTTAAAATCATTGTCTTTGCCTCTTTCACAAACTTCTTTAATGTTTCTTCCAATCAATTCACCCGGTCAATATTTTGTTTGTTGTTGTATACTATCTAAAGTAACTTAAACATTATTATTTTATTTAAATGCCACCCAACATAAAAGTTATCAGTAACCCGGTAAAACGGATATAATTTATGTTGCCTGTATCTATTTAAAGGACTTACTGCAACTTACCATTCACGAAATACAAATTATTACATTTAACCTAAATGATAACCTTTATTTATTATTTATTATTGTACTTACAGCCAATCTGGCAAACAAAATGGATTTTTTACCTTTGAAAATAGACGCACTGTATCTGAATTATGCTATTTACATAAAGTATTAAATAATAAAGTAGACTCTTTTAACTTACTCTTCAAAATTAATCTTAATGTCCCCTTTCGCGTGACAAGAAATAAATATTTATTCCATCTGCCAGTCTGTAGCACTAACTATGCACAACACTCTTTCCTCTATCGTTCTTGCTCTAACTATATTGTTTTTTTTTCATCTATTTATATATTTTACATACCCCTTAATTTATTTAAAAATAAATTAAGACTTATTATTTCTGGCCGCGATACAATCCAACTTACTATTTAATGATGCACACTCCTGAACACTTACTCCCACACTTATACACATAAACACACATTTACACTTACTCTCATACAAATACACATAAACACATTCTTTTGTTGTAACACAATTTAATAATATGTATTATTTTTATTTAGAAACTTTGCTGGTCTGTCTTTAAACTGTATTTTTTTTGTTATTATATCATTGTCGACTGTTTGTTTCTTTAAAATAAATAAATAAATAATAAATCAATATATACTTTCTAGTAAAGGTACTTTTTTTTTCAAAGAAATTTGTTTTTCATTGCATTGAAAGAAAAAAAAATCAAATAACTTACCCTTGACATCAATTTTTTTCATCTAAAAAAATATTTGTTATTCCTTGCGCACGCTTTTAAACCACGATTCACTCAGTGACCAACTAATTAGGACCTGAGATTCTATTATAATGGGAAGTTCAAATTTATCTTCAATTTTACATATAAAGTTAAATTAAGATTTCTGTATGAAAAATATACTTTTTTTTATCTTGATTTATTTTTTTTATTTTATTTATTATATATACGGCCTAAGCCAATTACAACAGTTACATGAAGAAACATAAATGCAAGAACCTGAACAAAAATAACATAAAACTATGTAGCAAAGACAAACAAGGGCAAAACAATAATTTTCTTTAGGTTACCGAAGAAGATACATTGAATTTTTATATAAATATACTCATTTTTGTACATAAAAATATATCGATGTACATAAACATATTATGTCGATGAAGATAGCGTTTATAATTGCGATCCGGCCAAGACTAACCCATCGGGAAATATCATGTTTATTCCTATATCACCTTCAATGGGTTTGATATTGCCATTATTCGTTTTGCCCGCCCTCTTCGTCTTGTCCGTCCAACCCCTACGAAATGTCAATCCAGCCCTCGTTGGCCAAAAATTAGGACGAACTCAAAATATTGGAGATTAATGCTTTTGTAGTTCTACATATCAGATAAGCAAGGTTGAAAAAGTGGTCGTTAGGTGGTGCATTCTCCTCCCTCTTAGTGTTCCATTTTCAAATTATCTTCACCCATTTTCACATTATCTCCTTTTACCTACGAGTAGGTTGCTCGTGAGCGAACGAACTTTAAACGGCAGAATAATTTCTGTACTTTCTCGAGAATATTAATTAAATACTCCGAGCAATTAAAAACAATACCAATTTAAATAAAGACCTCCGCACTTGAAGCTTATCATCTTGTGGAAGTCAACTTAAGCGTTGTCATTCTTAATTAATTTTTTTTAAGTTACGGATTACGGATTATTACATTATTTTACAAAAACAATAAATCATTTTTTATTTATACTCTGTTGTTGATAATTATATTTTTTACGCCTTTTGAAAATGTGAGTCTTTTGTTTAGTTTTGTCTGGTAGTTTATTGTATAATTTCAGTTCCTAATTTATTAGTCTCAATTGTCTTCGTCTTGTTTTGGAATGTTGTATGTGATATTGTGCTGATATTTTTGTATTATGTCCATTTTTATAACAATTTTTTTCAAGTTTTAGTTCTTTGTCTACATGATATAAGTGACCAACTTATGAATAAATTTTATAGATTTTAGTCGGAAAAATTCATTAACATTGAATTGTTTAGTATTTTTTCTTTGGTTGGTGTTAGATAAGGGCGGTCATATATTAGCTTCAATATTTAATTTTGCTGTCATTGAAGTCTGTTTATATCATTTTGGTTTCCTGTTCCTCATAGTTGTTGCATTTAACATATTTTAGGTTTGACATAGGCTTCATACATTAGAACTTTTTCTGTTTTTGGATCAAAGTTTTTGATTTTTGAAAAAAGAATCGATAATGTTGCAATCTTGCTAATTGAATTATTGATGTGAGCTGTTCATGTCAATAAAAACTTCATCTCCAGTTTCCAGATTAAGAAAACTGTGTCATGTATTCTGCTCACTTAAGAACATCTTGGACATTGGCACTCTTAGAACTGTGTATTTTGATATTTTCCAATCAGTAGCAACCTATGGAATAGTGGGCTGGGGAGGTTGCACTGCGTCTATCATGATCCCCTTAATAGACGCACAAAAATAAATACTAAGAGTGATACTGCGATGTCCCCCCACCTTCCCACCGGAGACGTTGTTCCAATTCATAAAGGTACTAGACATTAGACTTTTTTTTTTAAAGAGTCATTGACACATTTTTAGTCATGCGGCTACAAAAGTAGATCCCAGCAGAATGCTCGTATGAGGTTTTCCTGTGATTTGAATTATTTAATTCCAAAAACACGTACGATGTTTGCTCAGAGGAGTTTCTCTTTTGTGGCCCCAAGAGTGTTCAATGTCCTGGATAAACATATTAAATTCTCTGAAATGACAGCCATTTTCAGAAAGAGTGTACAAGTCTGGATTTTCGCTAAAGGAAAAGACCATTGCATGAGGCTGCTGCGAGATATTGCATAGATTTATGTACTGTAAAGCTTGCTGTCCAAATGGTTATTGAAATATATATGTTTATGTAATAATATTTTATTTTTGCTATTATTGAATTATTTATCTATTTATTTATTCTTTATCAAGCTAGTTCATAACATCTTAAGAACTAAAAACTTTTAAAATATTACTTTTTTTTTATCAAAATTTCTCAAATTAATAATTTTTCAAATTAATTTTAAATATTTCAATTTTTTCTATTTCCTTTATTTCTTCGGGTAACTTATTGTACAGCTTCAATCCCTTGTACAATGAGTTTTGAGATTCTGTTTTTCTCCTCATTGGTAATCTTATCTTTTTTTTACCCCTTGTTTCATATGTATGACATTGTTGGTTAAATTTTATTATTATTTTTATTTTATTCATCCCCTTAATTATTTTATGCATAAAAATTGCTACATTATATTTAATTTGTTGCTTTACTGTGAGCAAGCCATTGTTTAGTGCATTATTTCTACATTGGAATAAATATTTCTTTTGAGTATAATCCTCATCGCCTTATTTTAAAGAATTTGTATGTTTTTAATTTCGCCTTTTGTTGTATCCCAACTCAAAACCGTGCCCTTGGCCTCATAGAGCTTGGGATACGTTATTATTTTGTTTTTTTTAAATATGTATGTATTTATATGATTAAATAAAAGAAAATAAAAATTAATATTTAAGTTAGTTTGATAATGTCTTAATAAGGCAAAACGCGTCACATATTTTTATTTTTTTTAAAGTTGAATTAAATTCACTTAAAGTGTTTTATTTTGGATACCGTGCCAAATTTTATGGAATTCTACCAATTATCTGCATACCCAATAAATGACAAAATATGTTTCGAAAATATCTAAAATCATTTTTTATTTTGATATCTATACGTACAGTAAATTTGAGCTTCCAAATTATTTTTAAATGATTTTTTGATACATTTGAATTTCAAATATACGGAGAAATACATTCTAGCGTACATATAAGGCTATTCGCGGGTTTGAAAAAATAATTTTGACATTGATTATTTACTCGCCGATACAGTATTGTGGTCGTTACTCGCTTTTTAGGAATTTCCATTGAATATATCCTGCAGGACTAACGAATGTGTTTCCGTTATTCACCGGAAGTGTGGGTCAAAGGCTTTGTTTCATTTACACAGACTCAAAAGACACGTTAAATATTTCAATGCTGATGATTAAATTACGAAGGATGTACTTTTAACCAACACTTTTTAAAATAGGTAGGTACGTATTTATGTCTAAAATATATCATAAAAAAAAAACATATTACCAATTTTTACATGTCTACTGGTTTTGAGACGTACACTCTTTTCGTCAAGACACTAATTACACCAGCATGCAAAATCCATTGTACACCTTCACCATAATAATAGTTACACAAAAATTTAAAACCAATGTGCAACAGGACACATGCCGTTAATTGCCAACACCAACGTGCACAGAGACATCTAAGCGTAGGCCATTATTTTTTTATTATTTTAAGTGAAATTGTAGAACATATATATGAGGGTAGGTACTACTTGCAAACCCGGCCAAATCTAAAATCTAAAAAAAGCGAGATATTAACTGAAACTTATTCAGAATACAATTTTTTTCAATAATTATAACATTGTCGGTATAAAATACGGTTATGCTTGTAAGAGCTTGACTTTTGAATTATCGGGTGTGTTGCAAACATGGCAACCTCTACTTGAGTATTGCAAAGTTGGAATGTATTATATTAAATTTTATATTTCACTTCTGTTTCTTGACATAATCATGCTTATGTCATCACTGCTTAAGTATCAAATAGTTACTGAATATAATAAAAAAAATATGTTTAAAAAAGTTGAAGTAAAGTATTGTTATCAGTTTTTTGTGATTTGCTCAAAACAAAGAAAGATGTACTTTGCCGGGTTTGCAAAAAGTACCTTTATGTGAGGGTCAGTCAAAAATGAATGCCTCATATTTTTTTCTTCTTAAATTATTTTTTTTATTTTTTTTTATTTCTACTTAAATAAATAATAAAATAAAGTTGATTAAATGAAAATTTTTAATTTGGCGCTATTCCTCTAACTTTTTTCGACAATTTATCATAGAAGTAATTTTCTGCGTCAACAGGTGACTGAACTGCAGCCACTTGCAAAATGGCGGGCATGAAATATCTTATTACATAGCGTTCTGTGATTGAATTCTTGAATGCAGAAGGTGAAACGCCCTTTCGCATTCATGAAAGACTGAAACATGTGCACTGTGATGCAACAGTGGATATCATCACTGTTAGACAATTGGTTCGTTGCTGTAACAAAGCTGAAAGACAAACACCGTTGGCTGACGAAAAGTGGAGTAGCAGGCCGTTGACTGCAGTGTCTCCACTTTTACGTGTGTAAAGTGATCACATAAAGCCAATGAAAGCCCGTAAATGTATGTATCCGGGTGGGTGAACAATAAAGTTCTGTATGTGCTTTAGAACAAAAATCCTGGACAAATGTTTTTGACTCGATAGTTGCTCTCAAGTAAAAATCTTAGTTCAATATTTTTAAAACTACAACATACAAATACAGTAAATGTAGACATGCTGTAATACAGCGCGATTGCGGCCTGCACTAATTCCCATTAAAAATATTTAGCCCTCTTACTCCAAAAAGTTGCCGACCCATCTAAAGTATCTAAAAACTTTGAAAACACTTGATATAATATTAGATTCAGTGCCTTGAAAACAAGTAAACAACTTTGTGAATTTAGTTGCTTTCTTTGTTTTTGTCTCTGTTCTTTGTTTTGTTCAAAATTTGATTCGAATCCACTGCCAACAAAACAAAGCAATAATCGTTTCCTCCGGGAAAGGGGGAAACACCTTTCCGAGTGCAAAACAAGAAATAAAATATATTTCAAATGCAAGAACACCAAATTTAACATAATATTATTTTGCACCCTCAAAAGCGCAGTTTGAAATTTAATCAGGACAATTTTATAATTTCAAAAATCTCTAATTTCCATTCTAGCAACTCATTATTTCTACTGTTATTCCACCTTTACAAACGAATTATGTTTTGTTGATCCAAAGTAAGTTAAGTTGGCGTCCTCCGTGGTGTAGTGAAGAAGACGCTTGATTCACGCACGGAAGGTTCCGGGTTCGATTCCCGGTGAGAACACAAAAAAATTAAAATGTGATTTTTCTCAAGCCTGGGTGCTTTGTGATGTAATTCACCACTGTAATTAGGCCTCCTGGCCTGTTGTGGTGCAAAAAAATGTTTAAAAAAATAAAAAAAAAGTTTTAAAAAGTTGGATAGTCGACTGAGTTTTTTTTTAATAATAATAAATAAAATACCATATATTCACATTAATAAATAAATAAAAAATCTCTACTCACCACAATACAACTTTCTATGTTAAGGAATTTTATCGCATTTTTAATTATGAAGGAACCATAGAAAGTCATTCAAAAGAAGCCAGACTATTAATGGGCATCGACAGATCTTCTGTTTTACTTGGACATTGGATACATTTTTGTTTTTTGAGTTTAAAAAACGTTGAGTTTAAAAAAACTAATAATAATTTAAGTTGGTCGTATCTTGCCTTTTTCATAAAACACAGTTTGCCTATTTTAACAAAAACACAACGCAAGGTTTGTAGCAGGAGGCGAAATCAACAGTTCATAATAGAGTCCTGGCGCCGGCCCTTTGATTTTTGTTTTTTTTTAGCTGTAAGAAATATTTGCATTCTTACGCTTTACCCAAATATTTCAATTTTGAGAGCATTTTTAAAAAGTAGGTTTGAACCTCAGACCTTTGATCCGTGAATCCCGATTCGCAAATATGATACGATATTGGATGAAAATAGGCTGAATATAGGCAATTGGTCTAGGTGTTGTGGTGTAATTTTCATAAATTCCTTCCACACCTTCTCTTTTCCATCTGCTGACAAGCCCCAAAGCAAATAAAAGCAGTACAGTAGTAACTCCTCGATTGTGGAATAATCTACCCACTAATATCAGAGCCCCTTCTTTATTTACATTTAAAATAAGATTGAAATCTCATAACCTGAATATTTGAGTTTTTTCTTTATCTCTTCTTTTTTTCCCATTCCCCTTCTTTCTTCATAATATGGCGTAGATTTTTAGTCAATTTTCGTCTCTATAAAAAAGTGTACAAATATTAATATACCTAGAATATGTGCATATACCTACTATTTATTTTCTCAAGTGGAACAGTTTTGGCGTGGGGGGCAATATGCCCACCCTTATATGTATATAAAGTGTTTAATAATCAGTAAATAAAATAGAGGCTTAGCGAGTTTTATCTTTAAAAAAAATCTAAACTTCTACATTTTGAGAATAAGTGCTTGACGAGAATATTATGTACTTTCCAATCCGTACCTCATGTCTGAGGATGGTGATTACTGACTGACTGACTTCAGGCATGTCTGCGGACAGTCTCCCTCCATCTGAAACGGTCTTGTGCTCTTCTATAGGCATTCGTCAGTGATGATTCTGATAATTCAGTGACTAGGCCGCTCCATCTTGTTGGTTGACGTCCTCGCAACCTTGTCCTATCGACACTTCCCAGGATAATCCAAAACTATTCTCCAAACTATCAGAGTTCCCCTGGAAATATGTTCGAAGAACTGCGGGATTATTTTCTCGCACATGGACGTAAGTTTTTCTCCTATGTCCAGTTTCAGGACTATAGATACATTCGTACGTCTGGCCGTCTACGGAATCCACAGCGTTTGCCGCTAACACTACATTTCGAAAGCTTCAATTTTTTTTTCCAGATTCTCTGTGTCCAACACTCCACACCGTACATGAACACTGAGAAAACTAAAACCAAGACCAGTCTCTTGATGATATTAATGGTTATACTACGATTCTTCCAAATCTTCACCAGCCGACTGTACTATATAAGGTGGTTCGATTTCATTACCGACCAAGAACGGACGCAGCAGCCTCCTATAACGAGCGTTTTAATGGTGCAACGGTGGATCTGGTATGGCCACGTGCTGCGGAAATCTCAAGAGAGCCATAACCCAAGTCGCTTTTTCTTTCCACCTGCAGACTCCCGCCGTCCTGGAAGTTCATTGATGACGATCTTTTGGCTTTATTCGGCGTGACTAAGGGACGCAGGAGTGACGTGGGAGGATGCGAGTCCTGGCTGCCGATAAGGTTTCCTAGAGGCATCTGGTGGTACTCACATGTCCCATTGAGGAGCGGAGGTGGTAAAAAAATTCGTTCAGATCGTCAGATCTTAATTCTTTAAGAATATTTTATTTTTTCTAACAGAAGTAAAATAGTTATTTGCATAGATTGCTATTGTTTTAGCGTCGGATGTTGAAGTTGCGTAGTCCTTTTGCCATATTTATTACAATATCTAGGAATAACTAGCCCCTTCATACTGATAAACTTGCTGTAGTAATCATGTACCAATTTGCGTTTATACTCGGAGTGCGACACATGCATACAAATTAAATTGTACCAAAGTGGAGCCCTAAGTAATACTTTATTTACCGATTTATAAATTAACAATATTGAAATATGGTATCTATATAAATATTTTTCAAATCTCTCTCTCTTTATATATATTACGTATTGTCAAATAAAGATTCAATTTTGTTTAATGTTGCTTTTGGACCGCGTAAAACGAGAATTCAGTGTATTAATCAAAATAAAAAAATTTAACAAATATATGCCCACTCAATATTGCCGGAAGTAAATTAAGATCACAAAGACATAATGCTCTCACAAGGGCTCCTTAAGTTGACAAGTGGCCCTCTTATAATTATAAAGTTCTCCCGATACTTCGTTTTTCATTATGTATTTCGCAATACTCATTATTAATCTGGAATACAAATTAGGTTATCAAAGGGAACGCCGCCCCGAACAAAAAGGGCGGCGATTCGTCAAAGCTCTAAGGAGACAAATACCTCATGAATAGATTGATTTTGATAAAACGTACAAGGGACCACGTGTTGGGTTTTGATCAGATTTCTATCGTCCCAACAATGGACTGTGTACAGACGTACAGACTATGGGACCTTCGCTAATTTGGGCTTTCAAGTCTCTTCAATGGACTTTTTTATACCAAGAAGCAAGACGTGGATTGGTAATGCGTATTTAGTTAACGTTTAACAACATAGAATCAATCCACTAACTGTTATATAATAATTATATTAAATAATAAAGTAGACTCTTTTAACCTACTCTCCAATTTTTTATTTTTTTTTATTAATTTAATTTTACAATACGCCCAAGAGGCATTTACAAAAAATATACAGGTAAGTAAAAACATAGTAAGTAATAATATAAAAAATAAACAACACTTTTTTGAATACATGTAGAAACAATAAAAAGCATACTGCCATGCAAAATGAAAAGTGAAACTTTACATAGTAAAAAAGAAAAAAAAAATATGATGATATAAGAAAAGTAATTGAATTAAAAAGCAAATTGTAAATAACTTGTAAAGAATTTAAACTTATACGTATAAAAAAAATGGTATTAAAAATTATTGTTAAAAACAAATGATAAACATTATTTTACAGTGAAAATATATAAGATAATAACATAATATCTGGTACACAAAAATAAATCTTAATGTCCACTTTCGCGTGACAAGAAATAAGTATTTATGTCATCTGCCAGTCTGTAGCACTAACTATGCACAACACTCTTTCCTCTATCGTTCTTGCTCTAACTATAATGCTTTTTCTCATCTATTGATATTTTTAACACGCCCCTTAATTTATTTAAAAATAAATTAGAACTCATTCTTTCTGGCTGCGATACGATCCCACTTGCTATTTTATGGTGTTCACACTTACACGCACCTAAACACTTACACCCACACAAATACACACAAACACACCTCTACACTTATTCTCATACAAATACACATAAACACACCTTTTTGTTGTAGCACAATTTAATATGAATGAATTTTATATGGAAATTTCGCTGGTCTGTCTTAAAACCGCATTTTGTTAATTTTATTATATTATTGTCGACTGTTTGTTTATATAAAATAAATAAATAAATAATAACTCTTATAAAAATAGTAAAGTGTTTTTCCAAGCATTCCATAAATTCGTATCAAAACTCATATGTAAATAAAACCTGGAATATGCGTAATTGTGTAATCATCAATTTAATCATGTGGATATGAATAATATGTATTTAACTTCACTTAATCAAATTTATAAATCAAATTACAATATTTTTTTTACTTATTTTTATTTTATTTTTGCACCACAACAAGCCAGGAGGCTCAAATGCAGTGGTGATACTCAAATGCAGTGCACAGAACACTCAGGCTTGACAAAAACCACATTTATTTTTTGTGTTCTCACCGGGAATCCAATCAGGAACCTTTCGTGTGTGAATCAAGCATCTTAACCACTACACTACGGAGGCCGCTGTGAAGGTATGATGTTGTGCCTTTAATCCAGAGTCAATATACGTATGTACTGTACTATTTGCAGGTACATGATAAAAATGTATTGACAGCCATATTTGTAATATACAGCGCAAATATTAAACCCTATCACATCTGAAACCACAATGATCGGTATGAGTAAGATGACATATTGACATATTTAAAAATATTAGTTTAGAAGCCTTATAATATTTTTAAAAACGACATTTAAAATACCAAATATTTGTTTACTTCTGCAGAGCGGAGAGCTAGCTACTCCCTCAATACTATTGTTATCTCTCCCGTTTTTTAAATTATTGGTGATTTAGTTTTGAAACGCACCTAAATTATTATTTTTAATGTGCTATGTCTTCGTGCTAACACCGACCATCATGATTTCAGATGTGACTGGGTTTACCATACACGCTGTATATTATAATGTGTAATTGTGCGAAAGATATTTAAGTGGAGATTTATTATTTTTTCAATTATTTTAATAATATTAATACCATTAGTTATGTTGTATACCATTGATTATTTCATATTATGTATTATACTTATGAGATAATTATTTATGTTACCAATATTTAGAGAAATTCTCTAATTGGAAACTTATTTATAATATGTATCTTATATTTTTATCTCTTGCTTTCTAATAAAACAAAATAAAAGAAGTATACGGATAATATTCTTAATTTGTTATAATCATATATACAATAAATTTTTCGGGGTTTGATCTGTTAGTAGGGATGCAGTGAGTCACGTTTTGCTGGAGGATGTGATTCTATCAAATGCTAGGAAATGCCAGGTTTCATAACACCGGCAACACCACTGACTAGTCCAACTCGTTACCGTCCGAGTCACGAACCCTGGACAATGGGATCACACCAATAACTGTGCGATCACAGCATGTATCGAGAGAATTAAAGGCGAGTTTCTGGTGCCTCGAAATTAGAACCAGCCAGCTAATGGAAGATAACCCTGACAGAAAAATTCACCCGAAAAGGCAACGGTAAACTTATGCTGGAAAGGTGTGATATTTTGTCACCCCCTCGACAATAGTCGATTGGGCATTTCGATTGCTTTGTCATAATACTGTTCTTGAAAACCCTCCGACAATTTAATTACAAAGACGAACAAAAAAGTGGCAACACTAACAAATCCGTATTTATCTATGTTGAATATTTTGTTTATGGAATATCATGAAAAAAATATAAGAAAATGTTTTACTGAGACACTGCAACATTGATAATTATTTTTTGCCTTTGACATAGCACACATCAACGTGTTATTATAATTGTTCCATATTTATTTTATGGATTTTAAAAGCATACGTTTCTCAAATACGTATTTCGACATTGTCGAGCGATAAAATAATTTTGAAATTATGTTTCTAGTGAAACTTCATTTGATAAACAAATAAGTACAGTTATATTTGTTGTACATTTGCTGATACGCCATCATCATAACATTGATCAGTGTTGTAAATTTAAAGTTAAAATACAACAAAAATACCTACTCGTCATTCAAACGCGAAAACCGAGCGGTTTACAAGACGGAAGTTTGACAGCTGGAGTTACGATGTCGCATTCAATTGTCAATGTCGAGTATTTTGAGGCACTCGAAATAAAGTCGATTGGTTTTCTATCGACTATGGGTGGTTCAAGAATGCTGTCAGTCGTCAAATTACGGAAGTCGCATACGATTCTAAAGACAAATGAGTCCAGCATATGGCCCCTGGTTATCTTTTTCTAGGAATCACTGTGGCGAGTACATTATATAAGGAGAGTTGTGGACCTATTCCGAGAAACGCAGGACAGAGATACTTTCACTGCAGTGTTCACCAACATCTGGGAGACCTGGCAAGGCACCGGAAGAAGATATTATAAATGAGCTCATTGCAGATTATGTGAAATAACTGATAATTTAAAGGTGAAGTAAACTAATGAGTTAGATTACATTATTGTTCTTAATGTACGAATCATCCCTAAATTTCCTAAGAGGTTTGTTAAAAAATAATTGGTAAAAAACTCTTAAGAGTTAAAACTTTTTTTCAGTTGGTTCACTTCACCTGCTCAAATATTGGTCAATATTGGTATGTAACCACTTACTGACTTGTATGTCTTTTGGTTTTTCGATGTCAACATCTCTTCATCAGAACATTAATTACATAAATAATTTTGATGTAAAGGCGTTTTAAAATGGCAAAAATCTTATCATTTTCTTACTTTTAATCAAATTACGGCCGTAAAATCACGTTATTCTCATATTCACATATTCTCTCTTTTCTTTAAACACGCTTTTATTCTTCTTCTTTACCTTTCCGTTTATTGCCTTTTTTCTTTCTGAAGGCGAGTTTTCAATTAATTTATTCCAATACACATATTTGCTGGTTTAATTCCTTTTTTTGAACATACCTACGTATTCAAACTTCTTATGTTTTTTGATTCCTATTTAAAAAAATATTTATTTTCATGTTCACCCAGCAAAATTTGGAAATACGAAAAGGAATTAACTAATTATGAATGAATTATTCTGATTACGCTATAGGCATTTTTAATATCATTTTTAAGTTGCTTCAGATAGGTTACTCTTGCTTAACAAACTACTACCCATGTTCATTATAGTTATTGCTTTGAATAAATTATTATCGTACCAAGGTCGTCAAAAAACATTTTTATTTTAAACGCTTTTCATTTTGTTCATAATTGTATTTTCATATTAAATTTATTCACATTTATAAAATATAAACTGTATTATAAGTTTAAAACTTATTTTCATTGAATCCCTTAAATTGGGCTCAACATAAAATTCAATTGTAAAATTATTATTTATGGTCATTTTCACTTTTGTAATAAATCATTCTTTTTGTTTTTCAAAAAGTTTTTATAAAACAAATAAATCAATGTAAAAGCTATCTTAACACAATAATATTTTTAGTTTGTTCAAATTGGTTACGCCACGTTTACTCTATGTGTACACCAATATATACAAAGCATGTTTACTAGGATGAGGTGTTCAAATTTATTTGCTTCCTACTGGGCCTGGTTGAGATGTTGCAATTCTCTCCGTGGGTTTTTTTTTTAAAAAAAATTTATATGTAGTTGCATTATTCAATACCTTGCTTGTAATGTACAAGGTTAATATATACTTCAAAGCGATAGTTATTGATTTGTTTACTTAAAAATATTTACTTTAATGAAAAACTTTATTTCGTTATTTTATGTAAGGATTAGTAAAATGTTTCGGCTGTGACCTGTTTCAAGAGGAAACCACAGAAAACTCGTCAGAAGAAGGCGGACCGTTGTTATTCGTCAACAGATCTTCCGATCCACCTGAACAGTGTTCGGCATTTGGTGTCCTGCTATCATTGATACCTTTTATTGCCTTCACTATATCTGTCATGTATAATGATACTTCTCTTGACAAGTCCCTATGACTAATCACTGCATGTACATCGTGTAAATCCTCATTTAGACTTCTGCATCGCGCCTCCAGTTGCATTCTCTGCAGACTAAAAAAGGGGCAATGCATCAATAGATGGGAGACATCTTGGAGAGTAACATCATCGCATGGGCAAGTGTTGATCTCAGATATTTTGAATATGTGTAAATAACTCATAAATCCGCCATGTCCTGTCAGGATTTGTGTGAGTTCGTATCCTGCATGCTGCAGTTTCCTAAATTCAAAAGCATGGTAAATAGATGCAAAAAACATTTTTGTTACCTTTCCTGTGGGTTCTGCTAAATAGCGATCATTCCAGAGCTGTAAAGTTCTGCTTCTTATTTTTCTCTTAGCAAAACTTATTGGGAAGTCAGCAAAATAAGGAACTGTTTTTTTTAATGTGCCTACCGTGGGTACCAATTATTGTTCCAGCTCCATAACAACAACTGAACTGATCGTGTGTGCATGTGCTTTTTATATTCTCACCGCGATCGCAAATAAGTTTTTTTGTGATCAATAACTCATAAAATCCACTGTGTCGTGTAATCCTCAAGTACCCTCCTTCCTGACCTCAAGATCTGATCTGATCCTGACTGCAGCAACAGAAGCTCCAGACAATAAAGGTGCCAGAACCCAGAATAAGGTAAGTAATTGCGTTCATTGTATTTAAAGTTCCGTAGCAAAGCAAATAAAAGATAACGCATTCCGCGAACCAGCATTTCGAGCGTTCATCTGCTAACAAGCAAGTGGTACATTTATAAATATTTCCAGACAAAGACGGGATTTCACCTTAGAGGGTGTTATTAAGATTGCAATAGAGATGGAGAACATTTTAGAGAAGAAAATTTGAGATTTAAGATATTTATACAAAAATCGACAAATGGAAGAATTGAATAAATATGGAAATTCAAGCAAAGGCAAAATGGTAAATGTTAAAAATAACATATAATGGCCACTTTAATCAGCCAATGACAAGTCATAAGTCTTGTAAATACCTAGACTTCCATATTTCCTTTTTAAATATTCTTAAAGTTAATAGGGCTATAATAACATTCACTTATTACAAATGAAGTTACTTTTACATTTTTTTTAATGCCAAATCAAAACGTTCATGCATGAACTAACATAGTTACACGAAAAATATAGGTTAAAAATGAAATTATTGTACGAGTAGCTTGTCAAAATAGATGTAGGGTAGTTTAATTTATTGATCGATGGCACACACACGTGCAACGATTTCACCTGAAATATTGAGCAACGACCCATGAAAATTAAAAAATAGGATATTTATTTGAGAATAATGTTTTTTTTTTAATTAACAAAGTATCTTAAATTAATAATATTAAGTTGAGCGTCGTGGTGTAGTGATCAGCATTTGCTATTGCGCTAGGGGTCTCGGGTTCGATTCCCGGCATGGTTAAAATGAAATGTTTATTTGAAAGGTGTTTTTACACAAAAATATTTCATAGTAATTGGACTGGCTCCTGGAGCGTAAGATTGATCATCTTAACTTTATGTAACAAAAATATTAAGATAAGCTGCGATTGATGTAACAATGCAGTACCTTACGCACAATTAGGTGTGGAGAGGGAAATAATGATGATGAGTACCGATAAAAATTCATGACTTTAATAAATCTGGCAATATCGATGAGTCAATTATTATCGAAAATTAATCGGGGAGCGCCATAACACACTACCGCATTCCTTCCATGCGCCTTGAACGCAGACCCCGTTTATACTACGTGTATTAAAAACGTGTTCCGTTTCTGATTATTTTTAGTATGCTCTTATTTTTAAATAATTGTTTACGCTGTTATGTGAAGAATTCGTTTTAAAAATACAATTTTAGGAACACAAAACGTATCTATTCAGATTGTTTTTTTATTTTTTTTTATGGATAGTTTAATTCATTTTGCACAATAATACAAAACCGTCAAGTAAAATTTAAAATTGTTAACAATATAAAAAACATTTTAAAGTCCTTTGAAATCCTTGCCTCAGGCGTGAAGGTGTTAAGACAGGCGGGCGGCTCCTTTGTCGGTCCCTTTGAGCGATTATTTTACGCCGGGCCTCAACGGGTATAGTAGCGCATTCGGTATCGCTGTCCCATTCCCACCTACACCCTTGTCCGCGAGAGTGAGGTAGACGGAGATTACCTGATTTGAAGTACCTATTCTACTAGGCGTGAAGATTTCAAACAATTTCCAAAAAAGAAAACTATAAATTACTCACAATTGAGTTGCGTGTAATAGGCGACAGGGTCTAATGTATTTAAAATAATTTAAATGTCACAAAATGATTTTAGACGGTTATTTCAACAAGACGGAGGTGTCTTAATACCAGTAGACCAATAAGAAATATCATGATTTTTTTTTTTTTTTTTTTATTTAAATTTTAAATTAAAATTCATCTATACACTTTTTAGATATAAATTTGCTACAACACAGAAAACTTTTTTATCCTAGGCATTTACAGGGCTTATGACTTTTTAATGGCTGGTTGAATCTCACCCACATGATATTGGTGTCAGCTCTTTTTTTCTTCACAAAAGTCAACAGATGGACGAGTTGAAGAAATGTGAATGTTTGAACATAGGTAGAATGGTGAATGTGTAAAATGGCCATTTAAACTAGCCAATGACAGGCACATGTTTGTTTATTTAATATAAAAATTAACACTTTTAACACTGGCTTAGTTATACAAGATATAGGCGCATCAACAAAGGTTACCTGCCTGTAACGAATAATAATAATAATGTAAACGATTTTTTATTTTTATTTAAAATATTAAATTCAATATTTGATTGTTCCGAACTGTTACAAATAATTAACTTGCGAGTTTCGGGCCGGGTTACCCGATTTAAAAAACTATTCCATGTAAATGTATCTACAACAAACTACTGTGCACACTCGCCAATAAGGAGAATTCATGCGTTTGCAAACTTTTGTATTTTAAAATGCAGTGTATAAATTTACTATCTTCAAAATGAAATACCTAAATCATACTTTGTTGATTTCAATTATTAACCGTTTATTAACCTTCATCTATATTCTAAATTAGTATTTTTCTAACTTTTTTAATTTTAATATAACCCATACGAAAAAATGCACTTCTGTTCTCTCCGCTGCAAAAAATGAATGTATTATAATGTACACCCATATATTTTATTTGTTTTTTTTCTTACTTTTCTTAATTCATTTTTTTGCTACTTTTGTGTAAAATGCATGTCTGTCTTCATATTTAAACATGCACTTCTGTTCTTTCCACTGCAATATATGTTTGTACCATATGTTTATTATACCTTTATATTTTATACTTATAATAATATTTTTAATATTTTTCTTTTTCTTCTCAAAATCATGTATGTTTTTTGCTTCTTCTGTGTAAAATACATGTCTGTCTTTATTTGTATATATGTTTTATTTTTATTTATTAATTTATACTTTTACGTTGTTTGTATTCCATTTTTTATTCAAAA